>NW_027218493.1:0-17264 GCF_027580195.1 Bos mutus
ACGTGATGCCGTGCCAGTACACCTGATCAGTGAAGGACCAGCCAGGATGCCGTGCCAGGTGGAGTGATCGTTCTGATCAGCCACGTGATCAGTGCGTGCAAGTCCTTGATCAGCACTGTAGTCACTGATGCTGCTGATGAACAGCGATCAGTGCCCGATCCAGACACCGCATCGGTGCATGCGTAGTCGTGATCGATGCGCCAGTAGCCGCGTGATCAGTGCCTGCACAGTCCCGCAGTCAGCGCCTGTCGGTCACTGGTGTGCCTGAGAACATGTGATCGGTGCGCGATAGCCGCGTGATCAGTGCATGAGTCAGCCCGCGTGATCAGTGCCTGCACAGTCCCACCGCTCAGTCATGATCACGGTCGTGATCAGTGCGATCAGCCACGTGATCAGTGCATGCTCAGTCACGTGATCAGTGCCGATCGGTCACGTGATCGGTTCACTGATCAGGCGTGTGATCATTGCATGTAGCCACGTGATCTGGTGCATGATCAGCCACGTGAATTCTGTGACTCATTGCATGATCAGTGCATGCACAGCTGCGTGTTCCTGTCGGCTGCTGATCAATTTGCCAGCTGAGCCTGCGTGATTGCCTGATCAGGTCGCGTGCGTGCGTGATCAGTTGCGAAATCTGATTCGTCACTGCAAGGTTATCAGTGCATGATGCCTGCTGATTGCCTGGTGCGTGTCTGTTCAGATCTTTGAGTATTGCCTCCTCGTGATCCCTGTTATGCGCCAGTCAGAGGGATCAGTGCATGATCCAGGGTATTCGAAGGAGAGATGGCCCGTGATCGGTATGCTAATCAGAGATGTGAAGAATAATAGAATGAGAAGAGCTCAGTAGATCATTCGGTGAGAAAGTGCTGAGTAGCTTGGTTTCAGTGCATGATCAAATCAAACTTCAGACATGATCAGCAACGTGATCATTGCATGAGGTGCCCGTGATCAGGCAGGTGTCTGCACATCAGCGTTCTCGGTGGGTCTGATCAGCCCAGGCATAGTAGTACGTGATCGCCACGTGGTTCCGGTCAGATGTGACTCAGCTGGAAAGTCTACGGGAAGAATGATCAGCCACTTGATCGGTGGATTGCTATAAGCCGCGTGATCTTTGACAGATCAGGCGCGTGGTCAGTTCATGATCAGCCCCAGTGATCAGTGGTGATCACAAAGCAATACAGTGATCATGACTCTGGATTTTTCGGAGCATGATGATATCCGTGGTGGTGCTCCTCAGCCTCGTGATCATTGCATATTCAGCCTCCGTGATCAGTGCATGTTGTCCAGCCCGTTATCGCCTCCCGCGCTCCGGCGCGTGATCAGTCAGTGCATGCTCAGTCACGTGATCTGTGCATGATCAGCCACGTGATCACTGCATGTTCGATCCGTGATCAGTGCCTCTCAGTCGCGTGATCGGTGCATGATCAACGCGTGATCGGTGAGCGACCAGCCACGTGATCAGTGCATGATCAGTCACGTCGTGGTCGGTGCATGATCAGCCGCGTGATCAGTGCATGCACAGTCCGTGATCGGTCATGATCGCTTCGTGATCGGTGCATGCGATCAGCCACGTCATCAGTGTTATAATCGTGATCCGCGTGATCGGTGCCGTGATCGTGCATGATCCCGTGAGCAGTGTGCAGTCAGCCTGGTGATCAGTGTATGATCACCGACATGTGATCGCCGTGATCACGATCAGTGATCCTTAATCCCGTGCATTTTCAGCCGTCGCGTGATCGGTGCATGCGCGATCGCCGCGTGATCAATGCTGATCGGCGGCGTTATCAGTGCGCGATCCAGCTACGTGATCGGTGCATGATCAGTCACGTGATCAGTGCGCCGGTCGGGCGCGTGATGAGTGCATGATTAGCCATGTGATCAGTGCATGATCAGGCATGTGATCAGTGTATGATCAGGCATGTGATCAGTGCGCGGTCAGTCACGTGATCGGTGCATGATAGCCGCCTGACCAGGCATGATCGTGCGTGATCAGTGCATGATCAGCCATGGGATAGGTGCATATGATCAGCAATGTGATCAGTGCATGTGCGATCCGTGATCAGTGTATGATCAGTCCACGTGATCATTGCATGATCAGCCTCGTGATCAGTGCGCCGTCAGCTTCGTGATCAGTGCATGTCAGGCGCGTGATCATGATCAGCCGCGTGATCAGTGCATAATCAGCCACGTGATCAGTGCATGATCATCCAAGTGATCCCGGTCAGTGGTGCACAGTCACGTGATCGGTGTATGATCGCCCGTGATCAGTGCCTGATCAGCCACGTGATCAGTGCATGATGATCAGGCGTGATCAGTGCATGATCAGCCAAGCGTCCGCGATATCAGTGCATGTGCCAGTGCATGCGTGATCGGTGATCGCGATCTGAGTAGGCCCGGTGATCGGTCATGATCGAGCATGTGATCAGTGCATGAACAGCTACGTGATCAGTGTATGATCAGCCGCGTGATCAGTGCATGATCAGCCCGTGACCGGTGCGCGGTCAGCCCCGTGTGATCGGTGCGTGATGAGCCATGTGATCAGTGCGTGCAGTGTATGCCGTGATCGGTGATGATCAAGGCACGTGGTCAGTGTAAGTCAGCCAGGTGATCAGTGCATGCGGAGTGGTGGTGAGGACAGTGCATGATCAGTCCGTGATCGGTCAGTCAGTCGGCGGGATCGGTCCGTGATCAGATGCGTGACCAATCAGTGCGACTTAGCCAGGTGATCCGTGCATAGATCGCGCGTCATCAGTTGCATGATCAGTCACGTGTGATCAGTGATTTCGATCCGTGATCGGTGCATGCCCAGTCTCCGTGATCAGTACATGATCAGTCGCGTGATCGGTGCCTGATCAGCCCGTGATCAGTGCCTTGATCAGCCCGTGATCGGTGCACGCGATCGGTTACGTGATCAGTGTATGATCCGGGCAGGATCAGTGCATGATCAGCCGCGTGATCAGTGCATGTTCAGTCACGTGATCCAGTATTCAGATCAGCAAGTGATCGGTGTAGTACGATCAGCCGTGTTCGGTGTCTGATCTGCGCGTGATCGGTGCCTGGTCAGCCGCGTTATCAGTGCATGATCCAGCACGTGATCAGTCATGATCAGTCGCGTGATCAGTGCATGCATAGCGAGGTGATCGGTGCATGATCAGCCGCGTGATCAGTGCATGCACATAACCGCGTGATCAGTGTATGATCACTCACGTGATCAGTGTATGATCAGCCGCGTGATCAGTACGCCGGTCGGCCCGCGTGATCAGTGCATGATCAGCCGTGATCAGTGCATGATTTGTCTGCGTGATCAGTGTATGATATGCCATGTGATCGGTGCATGATCAGCCATGTGATCGGTGCGCCAGTCAGCCTTGTGATCATTGCATGTGCAGTCACGTGAGTGTATGATCAGGCCACGTGATCAGTGCATGATCTGTCATGTGATCGGTGTATGATCAACCGCGTGATGCGTGCATGATCAGCCACGTCATCGGTGCAAAGATACAAGTGATCCCAGCCATGTGATCCGTAATCAGTGCAAGATGACCAGTCAGTCAGTGCATGTTCACCCGCGGGATAAGTGCATGCACAGTCAGGTGATCATTTCATGATCGGGCCGTGATCAGTGCATGATCAGTCACGTGATCAGTGTATGATCAGCCGCGTGATCAGTGCATGATCGCCGTTATCAGTGCATGATCAGCCGCGTGATCAGTATATGATCAGCCATGGGATCCAAGCATGATCAGCATGTGATCCAGTGCGCCGGTGGCGTGTGATCAGTGCATGACACAGCCACGAGTTCAGTGCATGATCAGCCCGCGTGATCATTGCATGTTCAACCACGTGATCAGTACATGATCACAGTCATGTGATCACTCCGTGATAAGGCGCGATCAACGCGTGATCAGTGCATCATCCAGCCGTGATCAGTTCATTATATGTCATGTGTTCAGTGCATGCACGATCAGTCACGTGATAAATGATCGTGATCAGCCTTGTGATCAATGCATACATCGCCCGCGTGTTCAGTGTATATTCAGCTTTGTGATCAGTGCATGCAGCCACGTGTTCATTGTTTGTCATCCCGTGATCAGTGCATGCACAGTCCGTGATCAGTGTATGATCGGCTTTGAGATCGGTGCATGGTCAGCCACGCGTGTCAAGTTCATTATCAGGCAGGTGATGAGTGCGGGATCGTCACGTAGTAAGTGCGATGGGCACGTGATCAGTTCATGATCAGCCGTGATCAGTGAAAATCAGCCATGGAATCGGTGCATGCAGTAGCCGCCGTGATCACTGTACATCAGTCACGTGATCCCGGTGTATGATCAGCTTCATGATCCTTGCCTGATCAGCCACGTGTTGAGTGCAGTGACAGGGATCAATGCATGTTTCGGGATCAGTGCATGCTCAGGCATGTGAGCGGTGCATGATCAGCCACGAGGTCAGTGCATGATATGTCATGTAGTCGGTGCATGCAGTCCGCGTGATTGGTGTATGATCAAGCCACGTGATCGGTGCGCGATCCCAGCCACGTGATCGTGAATGATCGTGCGTGATCGGTGCATGATCAGCGCGTGTGATCAGTGCATGCACAGTCGCGTGTTCATTGTAGCAGTCATCTTCGTGATCAGTGCATGATCGAACCGTGATCCGTACATGATCAGTCACCGAATCATGCATGATCGCTCGCGTGATAGAAGGTGCATGATCGAGCGTGATCAGTGCACGTGATCCCGCGCGCCGTGATCAGTGCATGATCAACCCGTGATCAGTGCATGATATCCGCGTGACCGGTTCAAGATCAGTCCGCGAGATCAGTGCATGATAGCCCGCGTGATCACTGTATTATCAATTGGTACATTAGTGCATTTTGCAGTCACGTGATCCTTGTATATCAGCCGTAACGTTCAGTACTGATAGACAATGGATCAATGCATATTATTCATTGATCGGTACATGCTCGGTCACATGAGCTGTATGATCAGCAGGCGTGATCAGTGCATAGCCACGTGATCAGTGTTTGATCAGCCACGTGATCAGTGCGCAATCATTACGTACCCCCTGCATGATCAGTCACGTGATCAGTACATGATCAGCCCGGGTTCTGGCCATAATCAGTGCATGTAATCTGTAGTCAGTGCGATCAGCCACGTAATCAGTGTGCAATGACGTCAGCGTGATCATTTGCATATTCCAGTGCGTATCAGTGCATGATCAGCCGTGATTCTCGTGATCAGTCTGTGATCGCCACATAATCAGTGCGTGATAGTCAGTACCTACGCGGCCATCAGCGTGACAGTGCATAATGCCACGGGATCAGTGCATGATCAGATCACGTTATCAATACATATTCAACCGTGATCAGTTCGCGATTGGTATCGTGATCAGCGTATTATCAAACGTGTAAGCGCATCATCAACCACGTAATCAGTGCATGATCAGTCGCGTTACCATGGCATAGGCAGTCATGTCATTTTGCCTGATATATATTCAACCATAATCAGTGCATGATCAGGCCGCGTGATCGGTGCATGATCATCCGCGTGATCATTGCATATCAGCAACGTGATCAGTACGTATGATCAACCGTGATCGGTGTATGATGACCTTCGCGATCGATTCATGATCAGGCGTGGGCAGCTTCGCGGTCAGTCGGTGTTCAGTGCATGATCAGGCGCGTGATCGGTGTATGATCGCCACGTGATCAGAGCATGATCAGCCAGGTGATCAGTGTATTTTCGGCCCGTGATCGTGATCAGTACATGCACAGTCAGCCTCGTGATCGGTGCTGATCGGGGCGTGATCGGTGCATGATGAGCCGCGTGATCAGTGCCGTGCAGTCTCCGTGATCAGTGTGATCAGGCGCGTGATAAGTCGCCGTCGGCCGCGTGTTCGGTGCATGATCCCAGCCCGCGTGATCAGTGCGCGGCCAGGCGCGTGATCAGTGTAGTCAGTCCGTGATCATTGCTGATCAGCCACGTGATCGGTGCGCGGCAGCCACGTGACCAGTACATGATCACTCAGTGCCTGATCATGCCCACGTGATCAGTGCATGATCAGCCAGCGTGATCAGTGCATGATCAGCGACTCGTGATCAGTGCATGATCAGTCGCGTGATCAGTGCATGATCAGCCAGCGTGATCAGTGCATGATCAGCTTCGTGATCAGTGCATGATCAGCCGTGTCAGTGATCAGTGCGCGTGATCAGTGCGTGATGTGCCAATCAATCTGTGCATGATCAGTGCGTGATCAGTACGTGATGGTGCATGATCGTCACGTGATCAGTGCATGATCAGTCACGTGATCAGTGCATGATCAGCCCGTGATCAGTGCATGATCAGTCGCGTGATGGGTGCATGATCAGCCATGTGATCAGTGCTCAGCTGCCACGTGATCAGTGCATGATCAATGACGTGATCAGTGCATGATCAGCTGCGTGATCAGTGCATGATCAGCCCGCGTGATGGTGCATGATCAGCCCCGTGATCAGTGCATGATCAGCCACGTGATCAGTGCATGATCAGTCAGCGTGATCAGTACCGCGGATGTCCTATGATCATTGACAATATCAGCCCGCGTGGCCAGTGCATGATCCGTTGAGTCAGTGCATGCAGAGTCCGTGATCAATTGCATGATCAGTCGCGTGATCGGTGTGCATCATCAGCACGTGATCAGTGATCATCCGATCAGCCCGCGTGATCAGTGCATGATCAGCCCGTGATCAGTGCATGATGGTCCACGTGATCAGTGCATGATCAGTCACGTGATCAGTGCGATCGCCACGTGATCAGTGCATGATCAGCCACGTGATCAGTGCATGATCAGCCACGTGATCAGTGCATGATCAGTCGCGTGATCAGTGCCTGATCAGTCACGTGATCAGTGCATGATCAGCCACGTGATCGGTGCATGATCAGCCGCGTGATCAGTGCATGATCAGTCACGTGATCAGTGCATGATCAGCCACGTGATCAGTGCATGATCAGTCCCGTGATCAGTGCATGATCATGCCGTCACGTGATCAGTGCATGATCAGCGCGTGATCAGTGCATGATCAGCCGCGTGATCAGTGCATGATCAGCCGCGTGATCAGTGCATGATCAGCCGCGTGATCAGTGCATGATCAGCCCCGTGATCAGTGCATGATCAGCCACGTGATCGGTGTGCATGATCAGCCGTGATCAGTGCATGATCAGCCACGTGATCAGTGCATGATCAGCCCCGTGATCAGTGCATGATCAGTCGCGTGATCAGTGCATGATCAGCCACGTGATCAGTGCATGATCAGTCACGTGATCAGTGTGCATGATCAGCCACGTGATCAGTGCATGATCAGTCGCGTGATCAGTGCATGATCAGCTGCGTGATCAGTGCATGATCATCCATCGTGATCAGTGCATGATCATTCCTGCGTGATCAGTGTATGATCAGCCGCGTGATCAGTGCATGATCAGTCACGTGATCAGTGCATGATCAGTGCCTGTGATCAGTGCATGATCAGTGCGTGATCAGCTCATGATCAGTTGCGTGATCAGTGCATGATCAGCCACGTGATCAGTGCATGATCAGCCCCGTGATCAGTGTGCATCATCAGGACGTGATCAGTGCATGATCCCAGCACGTGATCAGTGCATGATCAGTCACGTGATCAGTGCATGATCAGCCACGTGATCAGTGCATGATCAGTGCGTGATCAGTGCATGATCAGCCGCGTGATCAGTGCATGATCAGTCGCGTGATCAGTGCATGATCAGCCACGTGATCAGTGCATGATCGTGCACGTGATCAGTGCATGATCAGTCACGTGATCAGTGCATGATCAGTCGTGATCAGTGATCATGTGCCTCACGTGATCAGTGCATGATCAGTGCGTGATCAGTGCATGAGTGCGTGATCAGTGCATGATCAGCAGCGTGATCGGTGCATGATCAGTCCACGTGATCAGTGCATGATCAGTTAACGTGATCAGTGCATGATCAGTCACGTGATCAGTTGTGCTGTCAAGCGCGTGATCAGTGCATGATCAGTCACGTGATCAGTGCATGATCAGGTGCGTGATCAGTGCATGATCAGCCACGTGATCAGTGCATGATCAGTCGCGTGATCAGTGCGACTCTCAGGCGTGATCAGTGCATGATCAGCATCGTGATCGGTGCATGATCAGCCTCGTGTCAGTGCGATCCGCATGATCAGCCCGTGCCTGATCAGTGCATGATCAGGCGCGTGTCATCAGTGCATGATCCGTCTCGGCCACGTGATCAGTGCATGATCAGCCACGTGATCAGTGCATGATCAGCCACGTGATCAGTGCATGATCAGCCGCGTGATCAGTGCATGATCAGTCGCGTGATCAGTGCATGATCAGCCACGTGATCAGTGCATGATCAGCCACGTGATCTGATCAGTCACGTGATCAGTGCATGATCAGCCACGTGATCAGTGCATGATCAGTCCGCGTGATCAGTGCATGATCAGTCACGTGATCAGTGCATGATCAGCCGCGTGATCAGTGCATGATCAGCCACGTGATCAGTGCATGATCGTCACGTGATCAGTGCATGATCAGCCCGCGTGATCAGTGCATGATCAGTCCCGTGATCAGTGCATGATCAGTCACGTGATCAGTGCATGATCAGCCCGTGATCAGTGCATGATCAGCCACGTGATCAGTGCATGATCAGCCCGTGATCAGTGCATGATCAGTCACGTGATCAGTGCATGATCAGCCACGTGATCAGTGCATGATCAGCCACGTGATCAGTGTGCATGATCAGCCACGTGATCAGTGCATGATCAGCCGCGTGATCAGTGCATGATCAGCTGCGTGATCAGTGTGCAGTGATCATGATCAGTCACGTGATCAGTGCATGATCAGTGCGTGATCAGTGCATGATGATCATCTGCGTGATCGGTGCAGTGTGATCATCAGCCGTGATCAGTGCATGATGTGCACGTGATCGTGCATGATCAGCCACGTGATCAGTGCATGATCAGTCACGTGTGATCAGCCGCGTGATCAGTGCATGATCAGCTGCGTGATCAGGTGCATGATCAGCCACGTGATCAGTGCATGATCTCCCGTGTGATCAGTGCATGATCAGCCACGTGATCAGTGCATGATCAGCCGCGTGATCAGTGCATGATCAGCCGCGTGATCAGTGCATGATCAGCCCGTGTGATGTCAGTGCATGATCAGCCGTGATCAGTGCATGATCAGCCCGTGTGATCAGTGCATGATCAGCCGCGTGATCAGTGTGCATGATCATGATCATCGTGATCAGTGCATGATCAGCCACGTGATCAGTGCATGATCAGCCGCGTGATCAGTGCATGATCAGTCCACGTGATCAGTGCATGATCAGGTGCGTGATCAGTGCATGATGATCACGTGATCAGTGCATGATCAGGCATGCGTGATCAGTGCATGATCAGTCGCGTGATCAGTGCATGATCAGTCGTGATCAGTGCATGATCGTGATCAGTCATGCATGATCAGTGCCATGTGATCAGTGCATGATCAGTGCGTGATCAGTGCATGATCAGCCGCGTGATCAGTGCATGATCAGCCGCGTGATCAGTGCATGATCAGCCACGTGATCAGTGCATGATCAGCCACGTGATCAGTGCATGATCAGTCGCGTGATCAGTGCATGATCAGGGTCGTGATGATCAGTGCGTGATCAGTGCATGATCGTGATCCGTGCATGATCATGATCAGCCGTGATCAGTGCATGATCAGCCGTGATCAGTGCATGATCAGTCACGTGATCAGTGCATGATCAGCCCGCGTGTGATCAGTGCATGATCAGCCGCGTGATCAGTGCATGATCAGCCGCGTGATCAGTGCATGATCAGCCGCGTGATCAGTGCATGATCAGCCACGTGATCAGTGCATGATCAGCCACGTGATCAGTGCATGATCAGCCCCGTGATCAGTGATGCGTGTGTGCGTGATCAGTGCATGATCGCCGCGTGATCAGTGCATGATCAGGCGCGTGATCAGTGCATGATCAGCCACGTGATCCAGTGCATGATCAGTCGCGTGATCAGTGCATGATCAGTCACGTGATCAGTGCATGATCAGTCACGTGATCAGTGCATGATCAGGTGCGTGATCAGTGCATGATCAGCCACGTGATCAGTGATCATGATCATGTCACGTGATCAGTGCATGATCATCCACGTGATCAGTGCATGATCAGCCGCGTGATCAGTGCATGATCAGCCGCGTGATCAGTGCATGATCAGCCACGTGATCAGTGCATGATCAGCCACGTGATCAGTGCATGATCAGCCACGTGATCAGTGCATGATCAGCCAGCGCGTGATCAGTGCATGATCATCGTGTGCGTGATGTGTGCGATCATGCGTGATCGTCATGTCATGATCAGCCCGCGTGATCAGTGCATGATCAGCCACGTGATCAGTGCATGATCAGCCGCGTGATCAGTGCATGATCAGTCCGCGTGATCAGTGCATGATCAGCCCGTGTGATCAGTGCATGATCAGTCACGTGATCAGTGCATGAGTGCATGATCAGTGTGATGATCGTGTGCGTGATCAGTGCATGATGAGATCAGCCCGTGATCAGTGCATGTGTCAGTGTGCGTGATCAGTGCATGATCAGTGCGTGATCAGTGCATGATCAGCCACGTGATCAGTGCGTGATCAGTGCATGATCAGTGCGTGATCAGTGCATGATCAGCCACGTGATCAGTGCATGATCAGCCACGTGATCAGTGCATGATCAGTGCGTGATCAGTGCATGAGTCAGCGTGTGATCAGTGCATGATCAGAGCCCGTGATCAGTGCATGATCAGCCGCGTGATCAGTGCATGATCAGTCACGTGATCAGTGCATGATCAGCCATGCGTGATCAGTGTGCATGATCAGCCACGTGATCAGTGCATGATCAGCCGCGTGATCAGTGCATGATCAGCCCCGTGATCAGTGTGCATGATCACGTGATCAGTGTGATCATGCGTGTCACGTGATCGTGTGCATGATCAGTGTGATCAGTGATCAGTGATCAGCCACGTGATCAGTGCATGATCATCCAGTCGTGATCAGTGCATGATCAGCCGCGTGATCAGTGCATGATCAGCCACGTGATCAGTGCATGATCAGTCGCGTGATCAGTGCATGATCAGCCACGTGATCAGTGCATGATCAGCCACGTGATCAGTGCATGATCAGTCACGTGATCAGTGCATGATCAGCCACGTGATCAGTGCATGATCAGCCGCGTGATCAGTGCATGATCAGCCACGTGATCAGTGTGCATGCGCGTGATCAGTGCGTGATCAGTGCATGATCAGTCGCGTGATCAGTGCATGATCAGCCACGTGATCAGTGCATGATCAGCCGCGTGATCAGTGCATGATCAGCCACGTGATCAGTGCATGATCAGCCGCGTGATCAGTGCATGATCAGCCGTGCGTGATCAGTGCATGATCAGCCCCGTGATCAGTCATGTGTGATCATGATCAGCCGCGTGATCAGTGCATGATGATCAGCGCGTGATCAGTGCGCGATCAGTGCGTGATCAGTGCATGATCAGCCGTGTGATCAGTCAGTGCGTGATCAGTCATGCGTGATCAGTGTGCATGATCAGTCACGTGATCAGTGCATGATCAGCCACGTGATCAGTGCATGATCAGTCCGCGTGATCAGTGCATGATCAGTCGCGTGATCAGTGCATGATCAGCCCGTGATCAGTGCATGATCAGCCACGTGATCAGTGCATGATCAGCCGCGTGATCAGTGCATGATCAGCCACGTGATCAGTGTGCATGATCAGTCGTGATCCGTGTGCATGATCAGTCACGTGATCAGTGCATGATCAGATCCGCGTGATCAGTGCATGATCAGCCACGTGATCAGTGCATGATCAGCCACGTGATCAGTGCATGATCAGCGCGTGATCAGTGCATGATCAGCCCGCGTGATCAGTGCATGATCAGCCCGCGTGATCAGTGCATGATCAGCCCGCGTGATCAGTGCATGATCAGCCGCGTGATCAGTGCATGATCAGCCCGTGATCAGTGCATGATCAGCCACGTGATCAGTGCATGATCAGCCACGTGATCGTGTGCATGATCAGTGCGTGATGATCAGTGCATGATCAGCCGCGTGATCAGTGCATGATCAGCCGCGTGATCAGTGCATGATCAGTCGTGCGTGATCAGTGCATGATCAGCCCGTGATCAGTGCATGATCAGCCCGTGATGGTCAGTGCATGATCAGCCACGTGACGTGATCAGCCACGTGATCAGCATGATCAGTCGCGTGATCAGTGTGCATGATCAGCCGCGTGATCAGTGTGCATGATCAGCCACGTGATCAGTGCATGATCAGCCGCGTGATCAGTGCATGATCAGTCGCGTGATCAGTGCATGATCAGCCGCGTGATCAGTGCATGATCAGCCACGTGATCAGTGCATGATCAGCCACGTGATCAGTGCATGATCAGTCACGTGATCAGTGCATGATCAGCCGCGTGATCAGTGCATGATCAGCCACGTGATCAGTGCATGATCAGTCACGTGATCAGTGCATGATCAGTCGCGTGATCAGTGCATGATCAGCCACGTGATCAGTGCATGATCAGCCGCGTGATCAGTGCATGATCAGCCGCGTGATCAGTGCATGATCAGTCCGCGATCAGTCAGTGATGTGATCGTGATCAGTGTGATCAGCCGCGTGTGCATGATCAGCCGCGTGATCAGTGCGCGATCAGCCACGTGATCAGTGTGCATGATCAGTCACGTGATCAGTGTGCATGATCAGTCGTGCGTGATCAGTCAGTGATCAGCCACGTGATCAGTGCGCGTCAGCGTCGTGATCAGTGCATGATCAGCCGCGTGATCAGTGCATGATCAGCCGCGTGATCAGTGCATGATCAGCCGCGTGATCAGTGCATGATCAGCCGCGTGATCAGTGCATGATCAGCCACGTGATCAGTGCATGATCAGCCACGTGATCAGTGCATGATCAGCCGCGTGATCAGTGCATGATCATGATCGCGTGATCAGTGCGTGATCAGTGCGTGATCAGTGCATGATCAGCGTGATCAGTGCATGATCAGTCGCGTGATCAGTGCATGATCAGTCACGTGATCAGTGCATGATCAGCCCGTGATCAGTGCATGATCAGCCCGCGTGATCAGTGTGCATGATCGTGATGCGTGATCAGTGCATGTCAGTCATCGTGATCGTGTGCATGATCAGCCGCGTGATCAGTGCATGATCATGATCGCGTCGTGATCAGTGATGATCAGCCCGTGATCAGTGCATGATCAGTGCGTGATCAGTGCATGATCAGCCGTGATCAGTGCATGATGATCAGTCGCGTGATCAGTGCATGATCAGCCACGTGATCAGTGCATGATCAGCCGCGTGATCAGTGTGCATGATCAGCCGCGTGATCAGTGCATGATCAGTCACGTGATCAGTGCATGATCAGTCACGTGATCAGTGCATGATCAGCCAGCCGTGATCAGTGCATGATCAGCCGCGTGATCAGTGCATGATCAGCCGCGTGATCAGTGCATGATCAGTCGTGCGTGATCAGTGCATGATCAGCCGCGTGATCAGTGCATGATCAGCGTGCGTGATCAGTGCATGATCAGCCACGTGATCAGTGCATGATCAGTCAGCCGTGATCAGTGCATGATCAGCCGCGTGATCAGTGCATGATCAGCCACGTGATCAGTGCATGATCAGCCACGTGATCAGTGCATGATCAGGTGCGTGATCAGTGCATGATCAGTCACGTGATCAGTGCATGATCAGCCGCGTGATCAGTGCATGATCAGCCACGTGATCAGTGCATGATCAGTCATCGTGATCAGTGCATGATCAGCCGCGTGATCAGTGCATGATCAGCCGCGTGATGATCAGTGCATGATCAGTCCGCGTGATCAGTGCATGATCAGCCACGTGATCAGTGCATGATCAGCCGCGTGATCAGTGCATGATCAGCCGCGTGATCAGTGCATGATCAGCCGCGTGATCAGTGCATGATCAGTCGCGTGATCAGTGCATGATCAGTCGCGTGATCAGTGCATGATCAGTCAGCCACGTGATCAGTGCATGATCAGCCGCGTGATCAGTGCATGATCAGCCACGTGATCAGTGCATGATCAGCCGCGTGATCAGTGTGCATGATCAGCCGCGTGATCAGTGCATGATCCGCGTGATCAGTGTGCATGATCAGCCACGTGATCAGTGCATGATCAGCGTGATCAGTGCATGATCAGCCGCGTGATCAGTGCATGATCAGCCGCGTGATCAGTGCATGATCAGCCGCGTGATCAGTGCATGATCAGCCGCGTGATCAGTGCATGATCAGCCGCGTGATCAGTGCATGATCAGCCACGTGATCAGTGCATGATCAGCCACGTGATCAGTGCATGATCAGCCGTGATCAGTCCACGTGATCAGTGCATGATCAGTCACGTGATCAGTGCATGATCAGCCGCGTGATCAGTGCATGATCAGCCGCGTGATCAGTGCATGATCAGCCGCGTGATCAGTGCATGATCAGCCGTCGTGATCAGTGCATGATCAGCCACGTGATCAGTGCATGATCAGCCACGTGATCAGTGCATGATCAGTCACGTGATCAGTGCATGATCAGCCGCGTGATCAGTGCATGATCAGCCGCGTGATCAGTGCATGATCAGCCGCGTGATCAGTGCATGATCAGTCCGCGTGATCAGTGCATGATCAGCCGCGTGATCGTGTGCATGATCAGCCACGTGATCAGTGCATGATCAGTCGCGTGATCAGTGCATGATCAGCCGCGTGATCAGTGCATGATCAGCCGCGTGATCAGTGCATGATCAGCCGCGTGATCAGTGCATGATCAGTCGCGTGATGCATGTGCGTGATCAGTGCATGTGTGATCAGTGTGATCATGTCAGTGCGTGATGTGTGCGTGATCAGTGCGTGATCAGTGTGCGTGTGCATGCATGCATGATCCGCGTGATCAGTGCATGATCAGTCCGTGATCAGTGCATGATCAGCCACGTGATCAGTGCATGATCAGTGCGTGATCAGTGTGATGAGTGCCGTGTGATCAGTGCATGATCAGCCATGTGATCAGTGCATGATCAGTCGCGTGATCAGTGCATGATCAGCCACGTGATCAGTGCATGATCAGCCGCGTGATCAGTGCATGATCAGTCGCGTGATCAGTGCATGATCAGCCCGTGATCAGTGCATGATCAGCCGCGTGATCAGTGCATGATCAGATCACGTGATCAGTGCATGATCAGATCGTGATCAGTGCATGATCAGTCACGTGATCAGTGCATGATCAGCCGCGTGATCAGTGCATGATCAGCCACGTGATCAGTGCATGATCAGCCACGTGATCAGTGCATGATCAGTCGCGTGATCAGTGCATGATCAGTCGCGTGATCAGTGCATGATCAGCCGCGTGATCAGTGCATGATCAGCCGCGTGATCAGTGCATGATCAGCCACGTGATCAGTGCATGATCAGTCACGTGATCAGTGCATGATCATCGATCGTCAGTGCATGATCAGTCGCGTGATCAGTGCATGATCAGCCCGCGTGATCAGTGCATGATCAGTCGCGTGATCAGTGCATGATCAGTCGTCGTGAGTGTGATGATCAGCCACGTGATCAGTGCATGATCAGCCCGTGATCAGTGCATGATCAGCCGCGTGATCAGTGCATGATCAGTCCGCGTGATCAGTGCATGATCAGCCCGTGATCAGTGCATGATCAGCCGCGTGATCAGTGCATGATCAGTCGCGTGATCAGTGCATGATCAGTGCGTGATCAGTGCATGATCAGTGCGTGATCAGTGCATGATCAGGCCGCGTGATCAGTGTGCATGATCAGCCACGTGATCAGTGATCGATGCCGTGATCAGTGCAGTGATCAGTCGCGTGATCAGTGCATGATCAGATCGCGTGATCAGTGCATGATCAGCCGCGTGATCAGTGCATGATCAGCCACGTGATCAGTGCATGATCAGCCGCGTGATCAGTGCATGATCAGCCACGTGATCAGTGCATGATCAGGTCGCGTGATCAGTGCATGATCAGCGCGTGATCAGTGCATGATCAGCCACGTGATCAGTGCATGATCAGTGCGTGATCAGTGCATGATCAGCCGCGTGATCAGTGCATGATCAGCCACGTGATCAGTGCATGATCAGATCCGCCGTGATCAGTGCATGATCAGTCATCGTGATCAGTGCATGATCAGCCGCGTGATCAGTGCATGTCAGCCCGCGTGATCAGTGCATGATCAGCCGCGTGTGATCAGTGCATGATCAGCCACGTGATCAGTGCATGATCAGCCACGTGATCAGTGCATGATCAGTCGCGTGATCAGTGCATGATCAGCGTCAGTCGTGATCAGTGCATGATCAGCCACGTGATCAGTGCATGATCAGCCGCGTGATCAGTGCATGATCAGCCGCGTGATCAGTGCATGATCAGCCGCGTGATCGTGTGCATGATCAGCCACGTGATCAGTGCATGATCAGTCGCGTGATCAGTGCATGATCAGCCGCGTGATCAGTGCATGATCAGCCACGTGATCAGTGCATGATCAGCCACGTGATCAGTGCATGATCAGCCCGCGTGATCAGTGCATGATCAGTGTGACGTCAGTGCATGATCAGCCCGTGATCAGTGCATGATCAGCCGCGTGATCAGTGCATGATCAGTGCATGTGCGTGATCAGTGCATGATCAGCCGTGATCAGTGCATGATCAGCCGCGTGATCAGTGCATGATCAGCCGCGTGATCAGTGCATGATCAGCCGCGTGATCAGTGCATGATCAGCCGCGTGATCAGTGCATGATCAGTCGCGTGATCAGTGCATGATCAGCACGTGATCAGTGCATGATCAGATCGTGATCAGTGCATGATGATCGTGATCAGTGCATGATCAGCCACGTGATCAGTGCATGATCAGCCACGTGATCAGTGCATGATCAGCCGCGTGATCAGTGCATGATCAGCCGCGTGATCAGTGCATGATCAGCCGCGTGATCAGTGCATGATCAGCCACGTGATCAGTGCATGATCATCAGCCCGTGATCAGTGCGCATGATCAGCCACGTGATCAGTGCATGATCAGCCCGTGATCAGTGCATGATCAGTCGCGTGATCAGTGCATGATCAGCCGCGTGATCAGTGCATGATCAGCCGCGTGATCAGTGCATGATGCGTGATCAGTGCATGATCAGCCGTGATCGGTGTATGATCAGCCGCG
>NW_027218494.1:0-15163 GCF_027580195.1 Bos mutus
GAGCCGCGCGACACCTGCCTGCTCATCTGCTTGATAATCGACAGCTGGGCTGTGCGACACCTGCCTGTTCATCTGTGATAATCGCCAGCTGAGCCGCGCGACCTGCCTGCTCATCTGCTTGATAATCGACAGCTGCCTGCTCGACACCTGCCTGCTCATCTGTGATAATCGCCAGCTGAGCGCGTGACACCTGCCTGCTCATCTGCTTGATAATCGCCAGCTGAGCCGCGCGACACCTGCCTGCTCATCTGCTTGATAATCGCCAGCTGAGCCGCGCGACACCTGCCTGCTCATCTGCTTGATAATCGCCAGCTGAGCCGCGCGACACCTGCCTGCTCATCTGCTTGATAATCGCCAGCTGAGCCGCGCGACACCTGCCTGCTCATCTGCTTGATAATCGCCAGCTGAGCCGCGCGACACCTGCCTGCTCATCTGCTTGATAATCGCCAGCTGAGCCGCGCGACACCTGCCTGCTCATCTGCTTGATAATCGCCAGCTGAGCCGCGCGACACCTGCCTGTTCATCTGCTTGATAATGGCCAGCTGAGCCGCGTGACACCTGCCTGCTCATCTGCTTGATAATCGCCCAGCTGAGCCCGCGCGACACCTGCCTGCTCATCTGCTTGATAATCGCCAGCTGAGCCGCGCGACACCTGCCTGCTCATCTGCTTGACTGTGGCCAGCTGAGCCGCGTGACACCTGCCTGCTCATCTGCTTGATAATCGACAGCTGAGCCCTGCGTGACACCTGCCTGCTCATCTGCTTGATAATCGCCAGCTGAGCCGCGCGACACCTGCCTGCTCATCTGCTTGATAATCGCCAGCTGAGCGCGCGACACCTGCCTGCTCATCTGCTTGATAATCGCCAGCTGAGCCGCGTGACACCTGCCTGCTCATCTGCTTGACTGTCGCCAGCTGGCGCTGACACCTGCCTGCTCATCTGCTTGATAATCGCCAGCTGGGCCCGCGACACCTGCCTGCTCATCTGCTTGATAATGTCGCCAGCTGGGCGCGCGACACCTGCCTGCTCATCTGCTTGATAATCGCCAGCTGAGCCGCGCGCGACACCTGCCTGCTCATCTGCTTGATAATCGCCAGCTGAGCCGCGCGACACCTGCCTGCTCATCTGCTTGATAATCGCCAGCTGAGCCGCGCGACACCTGCCTGCTCATCTGCTTGACTGTCGCCAGCTGAGCGCGCGACACCTGCCTGCTCATCTGCTTGATAATCGACAGCTGAGCCGCGCGACACCTGCCTGCTCATCTGCTTGATAATCGCCAGCTGAGCCGCGCGACACCTGCCTGCTCATCTGCTTGATAATCGCCAGCTGAGCCGCGTGACACCTGCCTGCTCATCTGCTTGATAATCGCCAGCTGAGCCCGCGCGACCCTGCCTGCTCATCTTTTTTGATAATCGCCAGCTGAGGCGCGTGACACCTGCCTGCTCATCTGCTTGATAATCGACAGCTGAGCCGCGCGACACCTGCCTGCTCATCTGCTTGATAATCGCCAGCTGAGGCCGCGCGACACCTGCCTGCTCATCTGCTTGATAATCGCCAGCTGAGCCCGCGACACCTGCCTGCTCATCTGCTTGATAATCGCCAGCTGAGCCGCGCGACACCTGCCTGCTCATCTGCTTGATAATCGCCAGCTGAGCGCGCGACACCTGCCTGCTCATCTGCTTGATAATCGCCAGCTGAGCCGCGCGACACCTGCCTGCTCATCTGCTTGATAATCGCCAGCTGAGCCGCGCGACACCTGCCTGCTCATCTGCTTGATAATCGACAGCTGGGCGCGCGCGACACCTGCCTGCTCATCTGCTTGATAATCGCCAGCTGAGCCGCGCGACACCTGCCTGCTCATCTGCTTGATAATCGCCAGCTGAGCCGCGCGACACCTGCCTGCTCATCTGCTGCTTGATAATCGCCAGCTGAGCCGCGCGACACCTGCCTGCTCATCTGCTTGATAATCGCCAGCTGAGCCGCGCGACACCTGCCTGCTCATCTGCTTGATAATCGACAGCTGCTGGGCGCGCGACACCTGCCTGCTCATCTGCTTGATAATCGCCCAGCTGAGCCGCGCGACACCTGCCTGCTCATCTGCTTGATAATCGCCAGCTGAGCCGCGCGACACCTGCCTGCTCATCTGCTTGATAATCGCCAGCTGAGGCCGCGCGACACCTGCCTGCTCATCTGCTTGATAATCGCCAGCTGAGCCGCGCGCGACACCTGCCTGCTCATCTGCTTGATAATCGACAGCTGAGCCGCGCGACACCTGCCTGCTCATCTGCTTGATAATCGCCAGCTGAGCGCGCGACACCTGCCTGCTCATCATCTTGATAATCGCCAGCTGAGCCGCGCGACACCTGCCTGCTCATCTGCTTGATAATCGACAGCTGAGCGCGCGCGCGACACCTGCCTGCTCATCTGCTTGATAATCGCCAGCTGAGCGCGCGACACCTGCCTGCTCATCTGCTTGATAATCGCCAGCTGAGCGCGCGACACCTGCCTGCTCATCTGCTTGATAATCGCCAGCTGAGCCGCGCGACACCTGCCTGCTCATCTGCTTGACTGTGGCCAGCTGAGCCGCGTGACACCTGCCTGCTCATCTGCTTGATAATCGACAGCTGAGCCGCGCGACACCTGCCTGCTCATCTGCTTGATAATCGCCAGCTGAGCCGCGCGACACCTGCCTGCTCATCTGCTTGATAATCGCCAGCTGAGCGCGCGACACCTGCCTGCTCATCTGCTTGATAATCGCCAGCTGGGCCGCGCGACACCTGCCTGCTCATCTGCTTGATAATCGCCAGCTGAGCCGCGCGACACCTGCCTGCTCATCTGCTTGATAATCGCCAGCTGAGCCGCGTGACACCTGCCTGCTCATCTGCTTGATAATCGCCAGCTGAGCCCGCGACACCTGCCTGCTCATCTGCTTGATAATCGCCAGCTGAGCCGCGCGACACCTGCCTGCTCATCTGCTTGATAATCGCCAGCTGAGCCCGCGACACCTGCCTGCTCATCTGCTTGATAATCGCCAGCTGAGCCGCGCGACACCTGCCTGCTCATCTGCTTGATAATCGACAGCTGAGCCCGCGCGACACCTGCCTGCTCATCTCTGCTTGATAATCGCCAGCTGAGCCCGCGCGACACCTGCCTGCTCATCTGCTTGATAATCGCCAGCTGGCGCGCGCGACACCTGCCTGCTCATCTGCTTGATAATCGCCAGCTGAGCCGCGCGACACCTGCCTGCTCATCTGCTTGATAATCGCCAGCTGAGCCGCGCGACACCTGCCTGCTCATCTGCTTGATAATCGCCAGCTGAGCCGCGCGACACCTGCCTGCTCATCTGCTTGATAATCGCCAGCTGAGCCGCGCGACACCTGCCTGCTCATCTGCTTGATAATCGCCAGCTGAGCCGCGCGACACCTGCCTGCTCATCTGCTTGATAATCGCCAGCTGAGCGCGCGACACACCTGCCTGCTCATCTGCTTGATAATCGACAGCTGAGAGCGCGCGACACCTGCCTGCTCATCTGTGATAATCGCCAGCTGAGCCGCGCGCGACACCTGCCTGCTCATCTGCTTGATAATCGCCAGCTGAGCCGCGCGACACCTGCCTGCTCATCTGCTTGATAATCGCCAGCTGAGCCGCGCGACACCTGCCTGCTCATCTGCTTGATAATCGCCAGCTGAGCCCGCGACACACCTGCCTGCTCATCTGTTGATAATCGCCAGCTGAGCCGCGCGACACCTGCCTGCTCATCTGCTTGATAATCGCCAGCTGAGCGCGCGACACCTGCCTGCTCATCTGCTTGATAATCGCCAGCTGAGCCGCGCGACACCTGCCTGCTCATCTGCTTGATAATCGCCAGCTGAGCCGCGCGACACCTGCCTGCTCATCTGCTTGATAATCGCCAGCTGAGCCCGCGACACCTGCCTGCTCATCTGCTTGATAATCGCCAGCTGAGCGCGCGACACCTGCCTGCTCATCTGTTTGATAATCGCCGCCAGCTGAGCCGCGCGACACCTGCCTGCTCATCTGCTTGATAATTGACAGCTGAGCGCGCGACACCTGCCTGCTCATCTGCTTGATAATCGCCAGCTGAGCGCTGCGACACCTGCCTGCTCATCTGCTTGATAATCGCCAGCTGAGCGCGCGACACCTGCCTGCTCATCTGCTTGATAATCGCCAGCTGAGCGCGCGACACCTGCCTGCTCATCTTTTGATAATCGCCAGCTGAGCCGCGCGACACCTGCCTGCTCATCTGCTTGATAATCGACAGCTGAGCGCGTGACACCTGCCTGCTCATCTGCTTGATAATCGCCAGCTGAGCGCGCGACACCTGCCTGCTCATCTGCTTGATAATCGCCAGCTGAGCGCGCGACACCTGCCTGCTCATCTGCTTGATAATCGCCAGCTGAGCCGCGCGACACCTGCCTGCTCATCTGCTTGATAATCGCCAGCTGAGCCGCGCGACACCTGCCTGCTCATCTGCTTGATAATCGCCAGCTGGGCCCCGCGACACCTGCCTGCTGCTCATCTGCTTGATAATCGCCAGCTGAGCCCGCGCGACACCTGCCTGCTCATCTTTTTGATAATCGACAGCTGAGGCGCGCGACACCTGCCTGCTCATCTGCTTGATAATCGCCAGCTGAGCCGCGCGACACCTGCCTGCTCATCTGCTTGATAATCGACAGCTGAGCCGCGCGACACCTGCCTGCTCATCTTTTGATAATCGCCAGCTGAGCCGCGCGACACCTGCCTGCTCATCTGCTTGATAATCGCCAGCTGAGCCGCGCGACACCTGCCTGCTCATCTGCTTGATAATCGCCAGCTGAGCCGCGCGACACCTGCCTGCTCATCTGCTTGATAATCGCCAGCTGAGCCCGCGCGTGACACCTGCCTGCTCATCTGTGATAATCGCCAGCTGAGCCGCGCGACACCTGCCTGCTCATCTGCTTGATAATCGCCAGCTGAGCCGCGACACCTGCCTGCTCATCTGCTTGATAATCGCCAGCTGAGCCGCGCGACACCTGCCTGCTCATCTTTGATAATCGCCAGCTGAGCCGCGCGACACCTGCCTGCTCATCTGCTTGATAATCGACAGCTGAGCCGCGCGACACCTGCCTGCTCATCTGCTTGATAATCGCCAGCTGAGCCGCGCGACACCTGCCTGCTCATCTGCTTGATAATCGCCAGCTGAGCGCGCGACACCTGCCTGCTCATCTGCTTGATAATCCAGCCAGCTGAGCCGCGCGACACCTGCCTGCTCATCTGCTTGATAATCGCCAGCTGAGCGCGCGACACCTGCCTGCTCATCTGCTTGATAATCGCCAGCTGAGCGCGCGCGACACCTGCCTGCTCATCTCTGATGATGTCGCCAGCTGCGCGCGACACCTGCCTGCTCATCTGCTTGATAATCGCCAGCTGAGCCGCGCGACACCTGCCTGCTCATCTGCTTGATAATCGCCAGCTGAGCCCGCGACACCTGCCTGCTCATCTGCTTGATGTCGCCAGCTGAGCCGCGTGACACCTGCCTGCTCATCTGCTTGATAATCGACAGCTGAGCCGCGCGACACCTGCCTGCTCATCTGCTTGATAATCGCCAGCTGAGCCGCGCGACACCTGCCTGCTCATCTGCTTGATAATCGCCAGCTGAGCCGCGCGACACCTGCCTGCTCATCTGCTTGATAATCGCCAGCTGAGCGCGCGACACCTGCCTGCTCATCTGCTTGATAATCGCCAGCTGAGCCCGCGACACCTGCCTGCTCATCTGCTTGATAATCGCCAGCTGAGCCCGCGTGACACCTGCCTGCTCATCTGCTTGATAATCGCCAGCTGAGCCGCGCGACACCTGCCTGCTCATCTGCTTGATAATCGCCAGCTGAGCGCGTGACACGACACCTGCCTGCTCATCTTTGATGATAATCGCCAGCTGAGCCGCGCGACACCTGCCTGCTCATCTGCTTGATAATCGCCAGCTGAGCGCGCGACGCGACACCTGCCTGCTCATCTGCTTGATAATCGCCAGCTGAGCCGCGCGACACCTGCCTGCTCATCTGCTTGATAATCGCCAGCTGAGGCCGCGACACCTGCCTGCCGCTCATCTGCTTGATAATCGCCAGCTGAGCGCGCGACCACCTGCCTGCTCATCTGCTTTGATAATCGCCAGCTGAGCCGCGCGACACCTGCCTGCTCATCTGCTTGATAATCGCCAGCTGAGCCGCGCGACACCTGCCTGCTCATCTGCTTGATAATCGGCCAGCTGAGGCGCGTGACACCTGCCTGCTCATCTGCTTGATAATCGCCAGCTGAGCCCGCGTGACACCTGCCTGCTCATCTGCTTGATAATCGCCAGCTGAGCGCGTGACGACACCTGCCTGCTCATCTGCTTGATAATCGCCAGCTGGGCCGCGCGACACCTGCCTGCTCATCTGCTTGATAATCGAGCCAGCTGAGCCGCGCGACACCTGCCTGCTCATCTGCTTGATAATCGCCAGCTGAGCGCGCGACACCTGCCTGCTCATCTGCTTGATAATCGCCAGCTGAGCCCCGCGACACCTGCCTGCTCATCTGCTTGATAATCGCCAGCTGAGCCGCGCGACACCTGCCTGCTCATCTGCTTGATAATCGCCAGCTGAGCGCGTGACACCTGCCTGCTCATCTGCTTGATAATCGCCAGCTGAGCCGCGACACCTGCCTGCTCATCTGCTTGATAATCGCCAGCTGAGCCCGCGCGACACCTGCCTGCTCATCTGCTTGATAATCGCCAGCTGAGCCGCGTGACACCTGCCTGCTCATCTGCTTGATAATCGCCAGCTGAGCCGCGTGACACCTGCCTGCTCATCTGCTTGATAATCGCCAGCTGAGCCACGCGACACCTGCCTGCTCATCTGCTTGATAATCGCCAGCTGAGCGCGCGACACCTGCCTGCTCATCTGCTTGATAATCGCCAGCTGAGCCCGCGACACCTGCCTGCTCATCTGCTTGATAATCGCGCCAGCTGAGCCGCGCGACACCTGCCTGCTCATCTGCTTGATAATCGCCAGCTGAGCCGCGCGACACCTGCCTGCTCATCTGCTTGATTGTCGCCAGCTGAGCCCGCGACACCTGCCTGCTCATCTGCTTGATAATCGCCAGCTGAGCCGCGCGACACCTGCCTGCTCATCTTTTTGATAATCGCCAGCTGAGCCCGCGACACCTGCCTGCTCATCTGTGATAATCGCCAGCTGAGCCGCGCGACACCTGCCTGCTCATCTGCTTGATAATCGCCAGCTGAGCCGCGCGACACCTGCCTGCTCATCTGCTTGATAATCGCCAGCTGAGCCCGCGCGACACCTGCCTGCTCATCTGCTTGATAATCGCCAGCTGAGCCGCGCGACACCTGCCTGCTCATCTGCTTGATAATCGCCAGCTGAGCGCGCGACACCTGCCTGCTCATCTGCTTGATAATCGCCAGCTGAGCCGCGCGACACCTGCCTGCTCATCTGCTTGATAATCGCCAGCTGAGCCGCGCGACACCTGCCTGCTCATCTGCTTGATAATCGCCAGCGGCGCGCGACACCTGCCTGCTCATCTGCTTGATAATCGCCAGCTGAGCCGCGCGACACCTGCCTGCTCATCTGCTTGATAATCGCCAGCTGAGCCGCGCGACACCTGCCTGCTCATCTGTGTTGATAATCGCCAGCTGAGCCCCGCGACACCTGCCTGCTCATCTGCTTGATAATCGCCAGCTGAGCCGCGCGACACCTGCCTGCTCATCTGCTTGATAATCGCCAGCTGAGCGCGACACCTGCCTGCTCATCTGCTTGATAATCGCCAGCTGAGCGCGCGACACCTGCCTGCTCATCTGCTTGATGTCGCCAGCTGAGCCCGCGCGACACCTGCCTGCTCATCTGCTTGATAATCGCCAGCTGAGCCCGCGCGACACCTGCCTGCTCATCTCTTGATAATCGCCAGCTGAGCCGCGCGCGACCTGCCTGCTCATCTGCTTGATAATCGCCAGCTGAGCCGCGTGACACCTGCCTGCTCATCTGCTTGATAATCGCCAGCTGAGGCGCGCGACACCTGCCTGCTCATCTGCTTGATAATCGCCAGCTGAGCCGCGCGACACCTGCCTGCTCATCTGCTTGATAATCGCCAGCTGAGCCGCGCGACACCTGCCTGCTCATCTGCTTGATAATCGCCAGCTGAGCCGCGCGACACCTGCCTGCTCATCTGCTTGATAATCGCCAGCTGAGCGCGCGACACCTGCCTGCTCATCTGCTGATAATCGCCAGCTGAGCCGCGCGACACCTGCCTGCTCATCTGCTTGATAATCGCCAGCTGAGCCCGCGACACCTGCCTGCTCATCTGCTTGATAATCGCCAGCTGAGCGCGCGACACCTGCCTGCTCATCTGCTTGATAATCGCCAGCTGAGCCCGCGCGACACCTGCCTGCTCATCTGCTTGATAATCGACAGCTGAGCCGCGCGACACCTGCCTGCTCATCTGCTTGATAATCGCCAGCTGAGCCGCGTGACACCTGCCTGCTCATCTGCTTGATAATCGCCAGCTGAGCCGCGCGACACCTGCCTGCTCATCTGCTTGATAATCGCCAGCTGAGCGCGCGACACCTGCCTGCTCATCTGCTTGATAATCGCCAGCTGAGCCCGCGACACCTGCCTGCTCATCTGCTTGATATCGCCCAGCTGAGCGCGCGACACCTGCCTGCTCATCTGCTTGATAATCGACAGCTGAGCCGCGCGCGACACCTGCCTGCTCATCTGCTTGACTGTCGCCAGCTGAGCGCGTGACACCTGCCTGCTCATCTGCTTGATAATCGCCAGCTGAGCCGCGCGACACCTGCCTGCTCATCTGCTTGATAATAATCCGCCAGCTGAGGCGCGACACCTGCCTGCTCATCTGCTTGATAATCGCCAGCTGAGCCGCGCGACACCTGCCTGCTCATCTGCTTGATAATCGCCAGCTGAGCCGCGCGACACCTGCCTGCTCATCTTTTGATAATCGACAGCTGAGCCGCGCGATACCTGCCTGCTCATCTTTTGATAATCGCCAGCTGAGCGCGTGACACCTGCCTGCTCATCTGCTTGATAATCGCCAGCTGAGCCCGCGACACCTGCCTGCTCATCTGCTTGATAATCGACAGCTGAGCGCGCGACACCTGCCTGTTCATCTGCTTGATAATCGCCAGCTGAGCCGCGCGACACCTGCCTGCTCATCTGCTTGATAATCGACCAGCTGAGCCGCGCGACACCTGCCTGCTCATCTGCTTGATAATCGCCAGCTGAGGCGCGCGACACCTGCCTGCTCATCTGCTTGACTGTCGCCAGCTGAGCTGCCAGCGCGACACCTGCCTGCTCATCTGCTTGATAATCGCCAGCTGGGCCGCGCGACACCTGCCTGCTCATCTGCTTGATAATCGCCAGCTGAGCGCGCGACACCTGCCTGCTCATCTGCTTGATAATCGACAGCAGCTGAGCGCGTGACACCTGCCTGCTCATCTGCTTGATAATCGCCAGCTCAGCCGCGCGACACCTGCCTGCTCATCTGCTTGATAATCGCCAGCTGAGCGCGCGACACCTGCCTGCTCATCTGCTTGATAATCGCCAGCAGCTGAGCCGCGCGACACCTGCCTGCTCATCTGCTTGATAATCGCCAGCTGAGCCGCGCGACACCTGCCTGCTCATCTGCTTGATAATCGACAGCTGAGCCGCGCGACACCTGCCTGCTCATCTGCTTGATAATCGCCAGCTGAGCCGCGCGACACCTGCCTGTTCATCTGCTTGACTGTGCCCAGCTGAGCCGCGCGACACCTGCCTGCTCATCTGCTTGATAATCGCCAGCTGAGCCGCGCGACACCTGCCTGCTCATCTGCTTGATAATCGCCAGCTGAGCCGCGCGACACCTGCCTGCTCATCTGCTTGATAATCGCCAGCTGAGCCGCGTGACACCTGCCTGCTCATCTGCTTGATAATCGCCAGCTGAGCCGCGGCGACACCTGCCTGCTCATCTTGATAATCGCCAGCTGGGCCGCGACACCTGCCTGCTCATCTGCTTGATAATCGACAGCTGAGCCCGCGACACCTGCCTGCTCATCTGCTTGATAATCGCCGCCAGCTGAGCCGCGCGACACCTGCCTGCTCATCTGCTTGATAATCGCCAGCTGAGCCCGCGCGACACCTGCCTGCTCATCTGCTTGATAATCGCCAGCTGAGCCCGCGCGACACCTGCCTGCTCATCTGCTTGATAATCGCCAGCTGAGCTGAGCGCGTGACACCTGCCTGCTCATCTGCTTGATAATCGCCAGCTGACACCTGCCTGCTCATCTGCTTGATAATGCAGCTGCGACACCTGCCTGCTCATCTCTGCTTGACTGTCGCCAGCTGAGCCGCGCGACACCTGCCTGCTCATCTGCTTGATAATCGCCAGCTGAGCCGCGCGACACCTGCCTGCTCATCTGCTTGATAATCGCCAGCTGAGCGCGCGCGACACCTGCCTGCTCATCTGCTTGATAATCGCCAGCTGAGCCGCGCGACACCTGCCTGCTCATCTGCTTGATAATCGCCAGCTGAGCCCGCGACACCTGCCTGCCTCATCTGCTTGATAATCGCCAGCTGAGCCGCGCGACACCTGCCTGCTCATCTGCTTGATAATCGCCAGCTGAGCGCGCGACACCTGCCTGCTCATCTGCTTGATAATCGCCAGCTGAGCCGCCGCGACACCTGCCTGCTCATCTGCTTGATAATCGCCAGCTGAGCTGAGCCTGCCGACACCTGCCTGCTCATCTGACTTGCCTGCTCATCTGCTTGATAATCGCCAGCTGAGCCGCGCGACACCTGCCTGCTCATCTGCTTGATGTCGACAGCTGAGCCCGCGCGACACCTGCCTGCTCATCTGCTTGATAATCGCCAGCTGAGCCGCGCGACACCTGCCTGCTCATCTGCTTGATAATCGCCAGCTGAGCCGCGCGACACCTGCCTGCTCATCTGCTTGATAATCGCCAGCTGAGCCGCGCGACACCTGCCTGCTCATCTGCTTGATAATCGCCAGCTGAGCGCGCGACACCTGCCTGCTCATCTGCTTGATAATCGCCAGCTGAGCCGCGCGACACCTGCCTGCTCATCTGCTTGATAATCGCCAGCTGCCCGCGCGACCTGCCTGCTCATCTGCTTGATAATCGCCAGCTGAGCCGCGCGACACCTGCCTGCTCATCTGCTTGATAATCGCCAGCTGAGCCGCGCGACACCTGCCTGCTCATCTGCTTGATAATCGCCAGCTGAGCCCCGCGACACCTGCCTGCTCATCTGCTTGATAATCGCCAGCTGAGCCGCGTGACACCTGCCTGCGTCATCTGCTTGATAATCGCCAGCTGAGCCGCGCGACACCTGCCTGCTCATCTGCTTGATAATCGCCAGCTGAGCCGCGCGACACCTGCCTGCTCATCTGCTTGATAATCGCCAGCTGAGCCCGCGCGACACCTGCCTGCTCATCTGCTTGATAATCGCCAGCTGAGCGCGCGACACCTGCCTGCTCATCTGCTTGATAATCGACAGCTGCCTGACACCTGCCTGCTCATCTGCTTGATAATCCCGCCAGCTGAGCCCGCGACACCTGCCTGCTCATCTGCTTGATAATCGCCAGCTGAGCGCGTGACACCTGCCTGCTCATCTGCTTGATAATCGCCAGCTGAGCCGCGCGACACCTGCCTGCTCATCTGCTTGATAATCGCCAGCTGAGCCGCGCGACACCTGCCTGCTCATCTGCTTGATAATCGCCAGCTGAGCCGCGCGACACCTGCCTGCTCATCTGCTTGATAATCGACAGCTGAGCAGCGCGACACCTGCCTGCTCATCTGCTTGATAATCGCCAGCTGAGCCGCGTGACACCTGCCTGCTCATCTGCTTGATAATCGCCAGCTGAGCCCGCGCGACCACCTGCCTGCTCATCTGCTTGATAATCGCCAGCTGAGCCCGCGACACCTGCCTGCTCATCTGCTTGATAATCGCCAGCTGAGCCGCGCGACACCTGCCTGCTCATCTGCTTGATAATCGCCAGCTGAGCCCCGCGACACCTGCCTGCTCATCTGCTTGATAATCGCCAGCTGAGCCGCGCGACACCTGCCTGCTCATCTGCTTGATAATCGCCAGCTGAGCCCGCGCGACACCTGCCTGCTCATCTGCTTGATAATCGCCAGCTGAGCCGCGCGACACCTGCCTGCTCATCTGCTTGATAATCGCCAGCTGAGCCGCGCGACACCTGCCTGCTCATCTGCTTGATAATCGCCAGCTGAGCGCGCGACACCTGCCTGCTCATCTGCTTGATAATCGCCAGCTGAGCCGCGTGACACCTGCCTGCTCATCTGCTTGATAATCGCCAGCTGAGCCCGCGACACCTGCCTGCTCATCTGCTTGATAATCGCCAGCTGAGCCGCGCGACACCTGCCTGCTCATCTGCTTGATAATCGCCAGCTGAGCCCGCGACACCTGCCTGCTCATCTGCTTGATAATCGCCAGCTGAGCCGCGCGACACCTGCCTGCTCATCTGCTTGATAATCGACAGCTGAGCCGCGCGACACCTGCCTGCTCATCTGCTTGATAATCGCCAGCTGAGCCGCGCGACACCTGCCTGCTCATCTGCTTGATAATCGCCAGCTGAGCCGCGCGACACCTGCCTGCTCATCTGCTTGATAATCGCCAGCTGAGCCGCGCGACACCTGCCTGCTCATCTGCTTGATAATCGCCAGCTGAGCCGCGCGACACCTGCCTGTTCATCTGCTTGACTATCGCCAGCTGAGCCGCGTGACACCTGCCTGCTCATCTGCTTGATAATCGCCAGCTGAGCCGCGCGACACCTGCCTGCTCATCTGCTTGATAATCGCCAGCTGAGCCGCGCGACACCTGCCTGCTCATCTGCTTGATAATCGCCAGCTGAGCCGCGCGACACCTGCCTGCTCATCTGCTTGATAATAGGCCAGCTGAGCCTCGCGACACCTGCCTGCTCATCTGCTTGATAATCGCCAGCTGAGCCGCGCGACACCTGCCTGCTCATCTGCTTGATAATCGACAGCTGAGCCGCGGCGACACCTGCCTGCTCATCTGCTTGATAATCGCCAGCTGAGCGCGCGACACCTGCCTGCTCATCTGCTTGATAATCGCCAGCTGAGCCGCGCGACACCTGCCTGCTCATCTGCCTGATAATCGCCAGCTGAGCTGCGTGACACCTGCCTGCTCATCTGCTTGATAATCGACCAGCTGAGCGCGCGACACCTGCCTGCTCATCTGCTTGATAATCGCCAGCTGAGCGCGCGACACCTGCCTGCTCATCTGTGATAATCGACAGCTGAGCCGCGCGACACCTGCCTGCTCATCTGCTTGATAATCGCCAGCTGAGCCCGCGACACCTGCCTGCTCATCTGTGATAATCGCCAGCTGAGCCGCGCGACACCTGCCTGTTCATCTGCTTGATAATCGCCAGCTGAGCCGCGCGACACCTGCCTGCTCATCTGCTTGATAATCGACAGCTGAGCGCGCGACACCTGCCTGCTCATCTGCTTGATAATCGCCAGCTGAGCCGCGCGACACCTGCCTGCTCATCTGCTTGATAATCGCCAGCTGAGCCGCGTGACACCTGCCTGCTCATCTGCTTGATAATCCCCAGCTGAGGCGCGTGACACCTGCCTGCTCATCTGCTTGATAATCGCCAGCTGAGCCGCGCGACACCTGCCTGCTCATCTGCTTGATAATCGACAGCTGAGCCGCGCGACACCTGCCTGCTCATCTGCTTGATAATCGACAGCTGAGCCGCGCGACACCTGCCTGCTCATCTGTTTGGTAATCGCCAGCTGAGCGCGCGACACCTGCCTGCTCATCTGCTTGATAATCGCCAGCTGAGCCGCGCGACACCTGCCTGCTCATCTGCTTGATAATCGCCAGCTGAGCCGCGCGACACCTGCCTGCTCATCTTCTGCTTGATAATCGCCAGCTGAGCCCGCGACACCTGCCTGCTCATCTGCTTGATAATCGCCAGCTGAGCCGCGCGACACCTGCCTGCTCATCTGTTTGATTGTCGCCAGCTGAGCCGCGCGACACCTGCCTGCTCATCTGCTTGATAATCGCCAGCTGAGCCGCGCGACACCTGCCTGCTCATCTGCTTGATAATCGCCAGCTGAGCCGCGCGACACCTGCCTGCTCATCTGCTTGATAATCGCCAGCTGAGCGCGCGACACCTGCCTGCTCATCTGCTTGATAATCGCCAGCTGGGCCGCGCGACACCTGCCTGCTCATCTGCTTGATAATCGACAGCTGAGCCGCGCGACACCTGCCTGCTCATCTGCTTGATAATCGCCAGCTGAGCCGCGCGACACCTGCCTGCTCATCTGCTTGATAATCGCCAGCTGAGCGCGTGACACCTGCCTGCTCATCTGCTTGATAATCGCCAGCTGGACCCGCGACACCTGCCTGTTCATCTGCTTGACTGTGGCCAGCTGAGCCGCGTGACACCTGCCTGCTCATCTGCTTGATTGTCGCCAGCTGAGCTGCGCGACACCTGCCTGCTCATCTGCTTGATAATCGCCAGCTGAGCCGCGACACCTGCCTGCTCATCTGCTTGACTGTGGCCAGCTGAGCCGCGTGACACCTGCCTGCTCATCTGCCTGATACTCGCCGCCAGCTGAGCCGCGCGACACCTGCCTGCTCATCTACCTGATACTCGCCAGCTGAGCCCGCGCGACACCTGCCTGCTCATCTGCTTGATAATCGCCAGCTCAGCCCGCGACACCTGCCTGCTCATCTGCTTGATAATCGCCAGCTGAGCCGCCGCGACACCTGCCTGCTCATCTTTGACTGTCGCCAGCTGAGCCGCGTGACACCTGCCTGTTCATCTGCTTGATAATCGCCAGCTGAGCGGCGGCGACACCTGCCTGCTCATCTGCTGATAATCGCCAGCTGAGCCAGCGCGACACCTGCCTGCTCATCTGCTTGATAATCGCCAGCTGAGCCGTGACACCTGCCTGCTCATCTGCTTGATAATCGACAGCTGAGCCACGACGACACCTGCCTGCTCATCTGCTTGATAATCGCCAGCTGAGCCGCGCGACACCTGCCTGTTCATCTGTGATAATCGCCAGCTGAGCCGCGCGACACCTGCCTACTCATCTGCTTGATAAT
>NW_027218495.1:0-7725 GCF_027580195.1 Bos mutus
TAATTTAACTCTTTGACAGAAGGCGAGATGGTGGTGGGGACAGCCCCAGTGAAAATCAGAGGTGGAAGCACAAAGCAATACAGTAGGCAGACTTTGTTTTTGGGGAGTTGCCGAGAATATCCTGGTGGACTCCTGAGGATCGATCCCGTATTTGCGTATGCTGAGCCTCCTTCTCATGACCTTTGTCAGAGTGGAATGCCTCCCGGCTCCCGGCACATGATCAGTGCATGCTCAGTCCGCGATATCAGTGCATGAGCAGCCGCGTGATCACTGAGGGCACAGATTGCGTGATCAGCGCCTCTCAGTCAGGTGATCACCGTATGATAAACACGTGATCGGTGAATGACCAGCCACGTGATCACTGCATGCGCAGTCAGGTGGTCAGTTCCTGATCAGCCACGTGATCAGTGCACAGTCCCGTGCACGCCTGTCCATGATCAGTGCCTGTCGGTCACTGATCACTGCCTGATAAACCGTGATCGGTGCCCGATCAGCCCGTCATCAGTACATGCGCAGTCGCGTGATCAGTGCGCCGCGTGATGCCACGTGATCAGTGCATGCTCAATCACGTGATCTGGACTTGATCAGCCACGTGATCAGTGCGTGAGTCACATCAGGGCCTGCTGAGCTGCGTGATTCCTGCGGCTCATCTGCATGACAATTGCCAGCTGAGCTGCGTGATTCCTGTCGGCTCATCTGCATGACAATTGCCAGCTGAGCTGCGTGATTCCTGCCTGGTCACCTGCTTGATTGTGCCAGTTGAGCAGCATGATTCGTCACTGCTGAGCCCCATGCTTGTGCCTGCTGATTGCGTAGTTCGTGTCTGCTCAGCTCTTTGAGTATTGCCTCCTGAGGTCCCTGTTCGTGCGCCACCTGCGAGGACCAGCCCCAGCTGATCCAGGATTATTGAAGGAGAGATGGCCTAAGCGACTATTTATATGCTAATCAGAGATGTCAAGAATAATAGTATGAGATAGCTCAGTAGGAAAATTCGGTGGAGAAAAGGACTGAGTAGCTTGGTTTTGTGGGAGACCAATCAAACTTCAAGACAAAAGTTTGCACCACTTACGTGGCCTCAGCCGCCCTCTCGAATAGCGGAAGGTGCCTCACCTAGAAACCTTCTCGACTGGGTCTTAGCAGCCCAGGCATAATTAGTAAGCGTGGTGGGTTCCTCGCTCCAGATGGAACTCAGCTGGAAGTTAAAGGGAAGAAGCAGTAACTTTATGAATTGGAGCTGTAATTTAACTCTTTGACAGAGAGGCGAGATGGTGGTGGGGACAGCCCCAGTGAAATCAGAGTGTGAGCACAAAAGCAATACAGTAGGCAGACTTTGTTTTGGGGGAGTTGCCGAGAATATCCTGGTGGACTCCTGAGGATCGATCCCGTATTTGCGTATGCTGAGCCTCCTTCCTCATGACCTTTGTCCAGAGTGGAATGCCTCCCGGCTCCCGGCACATGGTCAGTGCATGCTCAGTCGCGATATCAGTGCATGAGCAGCCGCGTGATCACTGAGGCACAGTTTCGTGATCAGCGCCTCTCAGTCAGGTGATCACTGTATGATAAACCCGTGATCAGTGAACGACCAGCCACGTGATCACTGCATGCGCAGTCAGGTGGTCAGTTCCTGATCAGCCACGTGATCAGTGCGTGCACAGTCCAATGTTCAGCGCCTGTCAGTCACTGATCATTGCCTGATAAACCGCGTGATCAGTGCATGATGAGCCATGTGATCAGTGGCGGATCAGCCACGTCATCAGTGCATGTGCAGTCACGTGATCAGTGCATGATAGCCACGTGATCAGTGCATGCTCAGTCACGTGATCTGGACATGATCAGCCACGTGATCAGTGCCTGCAGAGTCCCGTGATCAGGGCCTGCTGATCTGCGTGATTCCTGCGGCTCATCTGCATGACAATTGCCAGCTGAGCTGCGTGATTCCTGTCGGCTCATCTGCTTGACAATTGCCAGCTGAGCTGCGTGATTCCTGCCTGGTCACCTGCTTGATTGTGCCAGTTGAGCAGCATGATTCGTCACTGCTGAGCCCCATGCTTATTGCCTGCTGATTGCGTGCCGTGTCTGCTCAGCTCTTTGAGTATTGCCTCCTGAGGTCCCTGTTCGGGCGCCACCTGCAGGGACCAGCCCCAGCTGATCAGGGTATTCGAAGGAGAGATGGCCTGGCGACTATTTATATGCTAATCAGAGATGTCAGAATAATAGTATGAGGATAGCTCAGTAGGAAAATTCGGTGGAGAAAAGAGACTGAGTAGCTTGGTTTTGCGGGAGACCAATCAAACTTCAAGACAAAAGTTTGCACCACTTACGTAGGCCTCAGGCGCCCTCTCGAATAGCGGAAGGTGCCTCACCTAGAAACCTTCTCGACTGGGTCTTGCAGCCCAGGCATAATTAGTAAGCGTGGTGGGTTCCTCGCTCCAGATGGGAACTCAGCTGGAAGTTAAAGGAAGAAGCAGTAACTTTATGAATTGGAGCTGTAATTTAACTCTTTGACAGAAGGCGAGATGGTGGTGGGGACAGCCCCAGTGAAATCAGAGGTGAGAGCACAAAGCAATACAGTAGGCAGACTTTTGTTTTTAGGCGGAGTTGCCGAGAATATCGGGTGGACTCCTGAGGCTCGATCCCGCATTTGCGTATGCCGAGCCTCCTTCCTCATGACCTTTGTCCAGAGTGGAATGCCTCCCGGCTCCCGGCACATGATCAGTGCATGCTCAGTCACGATATCAGTGCATGAGCAGCCGCGTGATCACTGAGGCACAGTTGCGTGATCAGCGCCTCTCAGTCAGGTGATCACCGTATGATAAACACGTGATCAGTGAATGACCAGCCGCGTGATCACTGCATGCATGATCAGGTGGTCAGTTCCTGATCAGCCCACGTGATCAGTGCGTGCACAGTCCATGATCAGTGCCTGTCAGTCACTGATCACTGCCTGATAAACACGTGATCAGTGCCCGATCAGCCACGTCATCAGTACATGCGCAGTCACGTGATCAGTGCATGATAGCCACGTGATCAGTGCGTGCACAGTCACATGATCAGCGCCTGTCAGTCACTGATCATTGCCTGAAAACACGTGATCAGTGCATGATGAGCCATGTGATCAGTGGCGGATCAGCCACGTCATCAGTGCATGTGCAGTCACGTGATCAGTGCATGATAGCCACGTGATCAGTGCATGCTCAGTCACGTGATCTGGACTTGATCAGCCACGTGATCAGTGCCTGCAGAGTCACGTGATCAGGGCCTGCTGAGCTGCGTGATTCCTGTCGGCTCATCTGCATGACAATTGCCAGCTGAGCGTGATTCCTGTGCTCATCTTGACAATTGCCAGCTGGCTGCGTGATTCCTGCCTGGTCACCTGCTTTGTGCCAGTTGAGCAGCATGATTCGTCACTGCTGAGCCCCATGTTTGTGCCTGCTGATTGCGTGGTTCGTGTCTGCTCAGCTCTTTAGTATTGCCTCCTGAGGTCCCTGTTAGTGCGCCACCTGCGAGGACCAGCCCCAGCTGATCCAGGGTATTCGAAGAAGGAGAGATGGCCTGGCGACTATGTATATGCTAATCAGAGATGTCAGAATAATAGAATGAGGAGGCTCAGTAGGAAAATTCGGTGGAGAAAAAGACTGAGTAGCTTGGTTTTCTTGAGGAGACCAATCAAACTTCAAGACAAAGTTTGCACCACTTACGTAGGCCACAGGCGCCCTCTCGAATAACGGAAGGTGCCTCACCCTAGAAACCTTCTCGAGTGGGTCTTAGCAGCCCAGGCATAATTAGTAAGCGTGGTGGGTTCCTCGCTCCAGATGGAGACTCAGCTGGAAGTTAAATGGAAGAATGACAAGGAACTTTATGAATTGGAGCTGTAAGTTAACTCTTTGACAGAGAGAGCGAGATCGTGGTGGGGGACATCCCCCAGTGAAATCAGAGGTGAGAGCACAAAGCAATACAGTAGGCAGACTTTGTTTTTTTGGGGCGGAGTTGCCCGAGAATATCCTGGTGGACTCCTGAGGATCGATCCCGTATTTCCGTATGCTGAGCCTCCTTCCTCATGACCTTTGTCCAGAGTGGAATGCCTCCCCGGCTCCCCGCACATGATCAGTGCATGCTCAGTCACGATATCAGTGCATGAGCAGCCACGTGATCACTGAGGGCACAGTTACGTGATCAGCGCCTCTCAGTCAGGTGATCACCGTATGATAAACACGTGATCAGTGAATGACCAGCCACGTGATCACTGCATGCGCGTGATCAGGTGGTCAGTTCTGATCAGCCGCGTGATCAGTGCGTGCACAGTCCCATGATCAGTGCCTGTCAGTCACTGATCACTGCCTGATAAACACGTGATCAGTGCCCGATCAGCCACGTCATCAGTACATGCGCAGTCACGTGATCAGTGCATGATAGCCACGTGATCAGTGCATGCTCAGTCACGTGATCTGGACTTGATCAGCCACGTGATCAGTGCCTGCAGAGTCACGTGATCAGGGCCTGCTGAGCTGCGTGATTCCTGTCGGCTCATCTGCATGACAATTGCCAGCTGAGCTGCGTGATTCCTGTCGGCTCATCTGCTTGACAATTGCCAGCTGAGCTGCGTGATTCCTGCCTGGTCACCTGCTTGATTATTGCCAGTTGAGCAGCATGATTCGTCACTGCTGAGCCCCATGCTTGTGCCTGCTGATTGCGTGCCGTGTCTGCTCAGCTCTTTGAGTATTGCCTCCCTGGGTCCCTGTTCAGGCGCCACCTGCCAGGGACCAGCCCCAGCTGATCAGGGTATTGAAGGAGGAGAGATGGCCTGGCGACTATTTATATGCTAATCAGAGATGTCAAGAATAATAGTATGAGGATAGCTCAGTAGGAAAATTCGGTGGAGAAAAGAGACTGAGTAGCTTGGTTTTCTCGGGAGACCAATCAAACTTCAAGACAAGAAGTTTGCACCACTTACGTAGGCCTCAGGCGCCCTCTCGAATAGCGGAAGGTGCCTCACCCTAGAAACCTTCTCGACTGGGTCTTAGCAGCCCAGGCATAATTAGTAAGCGTGGTGGGTTCCTCGCTCCAGATGGAGACTCAGCTGGAAGTTAAAGGGAAGAGCAGTAACTTTATGAATTGGAGCTGTAATTTAACTCTTTGACACAGAGAGGCGAGATGGTGGTGGGGACAGCCCCAGTGAAATCAGAGGTGAGCACAAAGCAATACAGTAGGCAGACTTTGTTTTTTTTTTTGGGGAGTTGCCGAGAATATCCTGGTGGACTCCTGAGGATCGATCCCGTATTTGCGTATGCTGAGCCTCTTTCCTCATGACCTTTGTCCAGAGTGGAATGCCTCCTCGGCTCGGCACATGGTCAGTGCATGCTCAGTCGATATCAGTGCGCAGGCAGCCGCGTGATCACTGAGGCACAGTTGCGTGATCAGCGCCTCTCAGTCAGGTGATCACCGTATGATAAACACGTGATCAGTGAATGACCAGCCGCGTGATCACTGCATGCGCAATCAGGTGGTCAGTTCTGATCAGCCACGTGATCAGTGCGTGCACAGTCCATGATCAGCGCCTGTCAGTCACTGATCATTGCCTGAAACACGTGATCAGTGCATGATGAGCCATGTGATCAGTGGCGGATCAGCCCGTCATCAGTGCGTCAGTGCATGTGCTGTCGGTCACTGATCGTGATCAGTGCATGATAGCCACGTGATCAGTGCATGCTCAGTCGGTGCGTGATCTGGACTTGATCAGCCACGTGATCGTGATCTGCAGTGCCGTGATCAAGTGAGCCACGTGATCAGTGGCTGCCTGACAATTGCCAGCTGAGCGCGTGATTCCTGTCGGCTCATCTGCATGACAATTGCCAGCTGAGCTGCGTGATTCCTGCCTGGTCACCTGCTTGATTGTGCCAGTTGAGCAGCATGATTCGTCACTGCTGAGCCCCATGCTTGTGCCTGCTGATTGCGTGCTTCGTGTCTGCTCAGCTCTTTGAGTATTGCCTCCTGAGGTCCCTGTTGTGGCGCCACCTGCGGGGACCAGCCCCAGCTGATCCAGGGTATTCGAAGGAGAGATGGCCTAAGCGACTATTTATATGCTAATCAGAAATGTCAAGAATAATAGTATGAGGATAGCTCAGCAGGAAAATTCGGTGGAGAAAAAGACTGAGTAGCTTGGTTTTCGGGGAGACCAATCAAACTTCAAGACAAAAGTTTGCACCCTTACGTGGCCTCAGGCGCCCTCTCGAATAGCGGAAGGTGCCTCACCTAGAAACCTTCTCGACTGGGTCTTGCAGCCCAGGCATAATTAGTAGCGTGGTGGGTTCCTCGCTCCAGATGGAACTCAGCTGGAAGTTAAAGGGAAGAACGAAAAGTAACTTTATGAATTGGAGCTGTAATTTAACTCTTTGACAGAAGGCGAGATGGTGGTGGGGACAGCCCCAGTGAAATCAGAGGTGAGAGCACAAAGCAATACAGTAGGCAGACTTTGTTTTTGGGGCGGAGTTGCCGAGAATATCTGGTGGACTCCTGAGGCTCGATCCCGCATTTGCGTATGCGAGCCTCCTTCCTCATGACCTTTGTCCAGAGTGGAATGCCTCCCGGCTCCCGGCACATGATCAGTGCATGCTCAGTCCGCGATATCAGTGCATGAGCAGCCGCGTGATCACTGAGGCACGATTCGTGATCAGCGCCTCTCAGTCAGGTGATCACCGTATGATAAACGCGTGATCGGTGAATGACCAGCCACGTGATCACTGCATGCATGATCAGGTGGTCAGTTCCTGATCAGCCACGTGATCAGTGCGTGCACAGTCCATGATCAGCGCCTGTCAGTCACTGATCACTGCCTGATAAACACGTGATCAGTGCCCGAACAGCCACGTCATCAGTACATGCCCAGTCACGTGATCAGTGCATGATAGCCACGTGATCAGTGCGTGCACAGTCCCATGATCAGCGCCTGTCGGTCACTGATCATTGCCTGAATCACGTGATCAGTGCATGATGAGCCATGTGATCGGTGGCGGATCAGCCCGTCATCAGTGCATGTGCAGTCGCGTGATCAGTGCATGATAGCCACGTGATCAGTGCATGCTCATCACGTGATCTGGACTTGATCAGCCACGTGATCAGTGCCTGCAGAGTCACGTGATCAGGGCCTGCTGAGCTGCGTGATTTCCTGCTCGGCTCATCTGCATGACAATTGCCAGCTGAGCTGCGTGATTCCTGCCTGGTCACCTGCTTGGTGTGCCAGTTGAGCAGCATGATTCGTCACTGCTGAGCCCCATGCTTGTGCCTGCTGATTGCGTGTTCGTGTCTGCTCAGCTCTTTGAGTGTGCCTCCTGAGGTCCCTGTTCGGGCGCCACCTGCGGGGACCAGCCCCAGCTGATCCAGGAATTCGAAGGAGGAGAGATGGCCTAAGCGACTATTTATATGCTAATCAGAGATGTCAAGAATAATAGAATGAGATAGCTCAGTAGGAAAATTCGGTGGAGAAAGAGACTGAGTAGCTTGGTTTTGCGGAGACCAATCAAACTTCAAGACAAGAAGTTTGCACCACGTAGGCCTCAGGCGCCCTCGAATAGCGGAAGGTGCCTCACCTAGAAACCTTCTCGACTGGGTCTTGTGCCCAGGCATAATTGAGTATAGCGTGGTGGGTTCCTCGCTCCAGATGGAACTCAGCTGGAAGTTAAAGGAAGAGAAAAGTAACTTTATGAATTGGAGCTGTAATTTAACTCTTTG
>NW_027218496.1:0-12749 GCF_027580195.1 Bos mutus
CTCACCTAGACACCTTCTCAGTGGGTCTTAGCAGCCCAGGCATAATTAGTAAGCGTGGTGGGTTCCGGGCTCCAGATGGAGACTCAGCTGGAAGTTCAGGGAAGAATGACAAGGAACTTTATGAATTGGAGCTGTAAGTTAACTCTTTGACAGAGGCGAGATGGTGGTGGGGACAGCCCCAGTGAAATCAGAGGTGAGCACAAAGCAATAAAGTAGGCAGACTCTGGTTTTTTTGGAGGAGATGCTCGAGAATATCCGGGTGGACTCCTGAGGCTCGATCCGCATTTGCGTATGCCGGGCCTCCTTCCTCATGACCTTTGTCCAGAGTGGAATGCCTCACCGGCTCGGCACATGATCAGTGCATGCTCAGTCACGATATCAGTGCATGATCAGCCACGTGATCACTGACTGCACAATCACGTGATCGCGCGCCTCTCAGTCGCGTGATCACCGTATGATAAACGCGTGATCAGTGAGCGATCAGCCGCGTGATCACTGCATGGGCAGTCAGGTGGTCAGTTTCTGATCAGCCCACGTGATCAGTGCGTGCACAGTCCCATGATCAGCGCCTGTCGGTCACTGATCACTGCCTGATAAACACGTGATCAGTGCATGATGAGCCACGTGATCAGTGCCCGATCAGCCACGTCATCAGTGCATGCGCCAGTCGTGATCAGTGCATGATAGCCACGTGATCAGTGCATGCTCAGTCCCGTGATCTGTGCTTGATCAGCCACGTGATCAGTGCCTGCAGAGTCACGTGACCAGGGCCTGCTGAGCTGCGTGATTCCTGCCGGCTCATCTGCATGACAATTGCCAGCTGAGCTGCGTGATTCCTGTCGGCTCATCTGTGACAATTGCCAGCTGAGCTGCGTGATTCCTGCCTGGTCACCTGCTTGATTACTGCCAGGTGAGCAGCATGATTCGTCACTGCTGAGCTCCATGCTTGTGCCTGCTGATTGCGTGGTTGGGTCTGCTCAGCTCTTTGAGTATTGCCTCCTGAGGTCCCTGTTTGGGGGCCACCTGCGGGGACCAGCCCCAGCTGATCCAGTGTATTCGAAGGAGGAGAGATGGCCTAGGCGACTATTTATATGCTCATCAGAGATATCAGAATAATAGTATGAGGATAGCTCAGTAGGAAAATTCGGTGGGAAAAAGAGACTGAGTAGCTTGGTTTTTCTGGGGAGACCAATCAAACTTCAAGACAAAGTTTGCACCACTTACGTGGGCATGGCGCCCTCTCGAATAGCGGAAGGTGCCTCACCTAGACACCTTCTCAGTGGGTCTTAGCAGCCCAGGCATAATTAGTAAAGCGTGGTGGGTTCAGCGCTCCAGATGGAACTCGGCTGGAAGTTACAGGGAAGAATGACAAGGAACTTTATGAATTGGAGCTGTAAGTTAACTCTTTGACAGAGGCGAGATGGTGGTGGGGACAGTCTCAGTGAAATCAGAGGTGAGAGCACAAAGCACTAAAGTAGGCAGACTCTGTTTTTTTGGGGGGAGATGCTCGTGAATATCGGGTGGATTCCTGAGGCTCGATCCGCATTTGCGTATGCCCGGGCCTCCTTCCTCATGACCTTTGTCCAGAGTGGAATGCCTCACGGCTCCGACACATGATCAGTGCATGCTCAGTCGATATCAGTGCATGATCAGCCACGTGATCACTGACTGCCCCTGTCACGTGATCAGCGCCTCTCAGTCACGTGATCACCGTATGATAAACACGTGATCAGTGAACGATCAGCCACGTGATCACTGCATGCGCAGTCAGGTGGTCAGTTCCTGATCAGCCACGTGATCAGTGCGTGCACAGTCCCATGATCAGCGCCTGTCAGTCACTGATCACTGCCTGATAAACACGTGATCAGTGCATGATGAGCCACGTGATCAGTGCCCGATCAGCCACGTCATCAGTGCATGCGCAGTCACGGGATCAGTGCATGATAGCCACGTGATCAGTGCATGCTCAGTCACGTGATCTGTACTTGATCAGCCACGTGATCAGTGCCTGCAGAGTCACGTGAACAGGGCCTGCTGAGCTGGTGATTCCTGCGGCTCATCTGCATGACAATTGCCAGCTGAGCTGCGTGATTCCTGTCGGCTCATCTGCATGACAACTGCCAGCTGAGCTGCGTGATTCCTGCCTGGTCACCTGCTTGATTACTGCCAGGTGAGCAGCATGATTTCGTCACTGCTGAGCTCCATGCTTGTGCCTGCTGATTGCGTGGTTCGGGTCTGCTCAGCTCTTTGAGTATTGGTCTCCTGAGGTCCCTGTTTGGGGTCACCTGCGGGGACCAGCTCCAGCTGATCCAGTGTATTGAAGGAGAGATGGCCTGGCGACTATTTATATGCTCATCAGAGATATCAAGAATAATAGTATGAGGATAGCTCAGTAGGAAAATTCGGTGGAGAAAAGGACTGAGTAGCTTGGTTTTCGGGGAGACCAATAAAACTTCAAGACAAAGTTTGCACCACTTACGTGGGCGCAGGCGCCCTCTCGAATAGCGGAAGGTGCCTCACCTAGACACCTTCTCGAGTGGGTCTTAGCAGCCCAGGCATAATTAGTAAGCGTGGTGGGTTCCACGCTCCAGATGGGAACTTCGGCTGGAAGGTACAGGGAAGAATGACAAGGAACTTTATGAATTGGAGCTGTAAGTTAACTCTTTGACAGAGAGGCGAGATGGTGGTGGGGACAGTCCCCAGTGAAATCAGAGGTGAGCACAAAGCACTAAAGTAGGCAGACTCTGGTTTTTTTGGGGTAAGATGCTCGTGAATATCCGGGTGGATTCCTGAGGCTCGATCCCGCTTTTGCGTACCCCGGGCCTCCTTCCTCATGACGTTTGTCCAGAGTGGAATGCCTCACCGGCTCCCGACACATGATCAGTGCATGATCAGTCAGCGACGTGATCACTGATCTGCCCGTGATCACTGACTGTCACGTGATCAGCGCCTCTCAGTCACGTGATCACCGTATGATAAACACGTGATCAGTGAACGATCAGCCACATGATCACTGCATGCGCAGTCAGGTGGTCAGTTCCTGGTCAGCCACGTGATCAGTGGGTGCACAGTCCCATGATCAGCGCCTGTCAGTCACTGATCACTGCCTGATAAACACGTGATCAGTGCATGATGAGCCACGTGATCAGTGCCCGATCAGCCACATCATCAGTGCATGTGCAGTCACGTGATCAGTGCATGATAGCCAGGTGATCAGTGCATGCTCAGTCACGTGATCTGTACTTGATCAGCCACGTGATCAGTGCCTGCAGTCACGTGATCAGGGCCTGCTGAGCTGCGTGATTCCTGCCGGCTCATCTGCATGACAATTGCCAGCTGAGCTGTGTGATTCCTGTGGGCTCATCTGCTTGACAATTGCCAGCTGAGCTGCGTGATTCCTGCCTGGTCACCTGCCTGATTGTGCCAGGTGAGCAGCATGATTTTTCACTGCTGAGCTCCATGCTTGTGCCTGCTGATTGCGTGGTTGGGTCTGCTCAGCTCTTTGAGTATTGCCTCCTGAGGTCCCTGTTTGGGCACCACCTGCGGGGACCAGCCCCAGCTGATCAAGCTATTGAAGGAGAGAAGGCCTGGCGACTGTTTATATGCTCATCAGAGATATCAAGAATAATAGTATGAGGATAGCTCAGTAGGAAAATTCGGTGGAGAAAAGGGCTGAGTAGCTGGTTTACCGGGAGACCAATAAAACTTCAAGACAAAAGTTTGCACCACTTACGTGGGCATGGCGCCCTCTCGAATAGCGGAAGGTGCCTCACCTAGACACCTTCTCAGTGGGTCTTATCAGCCCAGGCATAATTAGTAAGCGTGGTGGTTTCGCTCCAGATGGAGACTCGGCTGGAAGTTACAGGGAAGAATGACAAGGAACTTTATGAATTGGAGCTGTAAGTTAACTCTTTGACAGAGAGGCGAGAGATGGTTGTGGGACAGCCCCAGTGAAATCAGAGGTGAGCACAAAGCAATAAAGTAGGCAGACTCTGGTTTTTTGGGGGAGATGCTCGAGAATATCCGGGTGGACTCCTGAGGCTCGATCCGCATTTGCGTATGCGGGCCTCCTTCCTCATGACCTTTGTCCAGAGTGGAAAGCCTCACCTGCTCGGCACATGATCAGTGCATGCTCAGTCGCGATATCAGTGCATGATCAGCCGCGTGATCACTGAATGCACAGTCGCGTGATCAGCGCCTCTCAGTCACGTGATCACCGTATGATAAAGGCGTGATCAGTGAGCGATCAGCCACGTGATCACTGCATGCACAGTCAGGTGGTCAGTTTCTGATCAGCCACGTGATCAGTGCGTGCACAGTCCATGATCAGCGCCTGTCAGTCTGTCAGTCACGTGATCAGTGCCTGATAAGCCACGTGATCAGTGCCCGATCAGCGTCATCAGTGTGAGTCGTGCAGTGCTCAGTCACGTGATCTGTGCATGCTCAGCGTGATCTGGTGATCAGCCACGTGATCAGTGCTGGCAGATCACGTGATCAGGGCCTGCTGAGCTGCGTGATTCCTGCGGCTCATTGCATGACAATTGCCAGCTAAGCTGCGTGATTCCTGTCGGCTCATCTGTGACAATTGCCAGCTGAGCTGCGTGATTTCTGCCTGGTCACCTGCTTGATTATTGCCCGTTGAGCAGCATAATTCATCACTGCTGAGCTCCATGCTTGTGCCTGCTGATTGCGTGGTTCGTGTCTGCTCAGCTCTTTGAGTATTGCCTCCCAAGGTCCCTGTTGGGCGCCACCTGCGGGACCAGCCCCAGCTTATCAGGGTATTGAAGGAGAGATGGCCTGGCGACAATTTATATACAAATCAGAGATGTCAGAATAATAGTATGAGGATAGCTCAGTAGGAAATTTCGGTGGAGAAAAGGGCTGAGTAGCTTGGTTTACGTGGGAGACCAATCAAACTTCAAGACAGGAAGTTTGCACCACTTCCGTGGGCCGCAGGCGCCCTCTCGAATAGCGGAAGGTGCCTCACCTAGACACCTTCTCGAGTGGGTCTTAGCAGCCCAGGCATAATTAGTAAGCGTGGTGGGTTCGGGCTCCAGATGGAGACTCAGCTGGAAGTTCAAGGGAAGAATGACAAGGAACTTTATGAATTGGAGCTGTAAGTTAAGTCTTTGACAGAGAGGCGAGATGGTGGTTGGGGACAGCGCCCAGTGAAATCAGAGGTGAGCACAAAGCAATAAAGTGCGCAGACTCTGGTTTTTTGGGGGAGATGCTCGAGAATATCGGGTGAACTCCTGAGGCTCGATCCTGCATTTGCGTATGCGAGCCTCCTTCCTCATGACCTTTGTCCAGAGTGGAATGCCTCACGGCTCCCGGCACATGATCAGTGCATGCTCAGTCACGATATCAGTGCATGATCAGCCACGTGATCACTGACTGCACAATCACGTGATCAGCGCCTCTCAGTCGCGTGATCACCGTATGATAAACACGTGATCAGTGAGCGATCAGCAGCGTGATCACTGCATGGGCAGTCAGGTGCTCAGTTCCTGATCAGCCACGTGATCAGTGGGTGCACAGTCCCATGATCAGCGCCTGTCAGTCACTGATCACTGCCTGATAAACACGTGATCAGTGCATGATGAGCCACGTGATCAGTGCCCGATCAGCCCGTCATCAGTGCATGCGCGTCGCGGGATCAGTGCATGATAGCCACGTGATCAGTGCATGCTCAGTCCCGTGATCTGTGCTTGATCAGCCACGTGATCAGTGCCTGCAGAGTCACGTGACCAGGGCCTGCTGAGCTGGGTGATTCCTGCCGGCTCATCTGCATGACAATTGCCAGCTGAGCTGCGTGATTCCTGTCGGCTCATCTGCATGACAACTGCCAGCTGAGCTGCGTGATTCCTGCCTGGTCACCTGCTTGATTACTGCCAGGTGAGCAGCATGATTCGTCACTGCTGAGCTCCATGCTTGTGCCTGCAGATTGCGTGGTTGGGTCTGCTCAGCTCTTTGAGTATTGGTCTCCTGAGGTCCCTGTTTGGGGTCACCTGCGGGGACCAGCTCCAGCTGATCAGTGTATTGAAGGAGAGATCTCTGGCGACTATTTATATGCTCATCAGAGATATCAAGAATAATAGTATGAGGATAGCTCAGTAGGAAAATTCGGTGGGAAAAAGACTGAGTAGCTTGGTTTTGGGCGGAGACCAATAAATCTTCAAGACAAAAGTTTGCACCACTTACGTGGGCATGGCGCCCTCTCGAATAGCGGAAGGTGCCTCACCTAGACACCTTCTCGAGTGGGTCTTAGCAGCCCAGGCATAATTAGGAAGCGTGGTGGGTTCCACGCTCCAGATGGAGACTTCGGCTGGAAGGTACAGGGAAAAATGACAAGGAACTTTATGAATTGGGCTGTAAGTTAACTCTTTGACAGAGGCGAGATGGTGGTGGGGACAGTCCCAGTGAAATCAGAGGTGAGCACAAAGCACTAAAGTAGGCAGACTCTGGTTTTTTGGGGTAAGATGCTCGTGAATATCCGGGTGGATTCCTGAGGCTCGATCCCGCTTTTGCGTACCCGGGCCTCCTTCCTCATGACGTTTGTCCAGAGTGGAATGCCTCACGGCCCGACACATGATCAGTGCATGATCAGCCACGTGATCACTGACTGCCCCTGGCGCGTGATCAGCGCCTCTCAGTCACATGATCACCGTATGATAAACGCGTGATCAGTGAGCGATCAGCCACATGATCACTGCATGCGCAGTCAGGTGGTCAGTTCCTGGTCAGCCACGTGATCAGTGGTGCACAGTCCATGATCAGCGCCTGTCAGTCACTGATCACTGCCTGATAAACACGTGATCAGTGCATGATGAGCCACGTGATCAGTGCCCGATCAGCCACATCATCAGTGCATGTGCAGTCACGTGATCAGTGCATGATAGCCAGGTGATCAGTGCATGCTCAGTCACGTGATCTGTGCTTGATCAGCCACGTGATCAGTGCCTGCAGTCACGTGATCAGGGCCTGCTGAGCTGCGTGATTCCTGCCGGCTCATCTGCATGACAATTGCCAGCTGAGCTGTGTGATTCCTGTGGGCTCATCTGTGACAATTGCCAGCTGAGCTGCGTGATTCCTGCCTGGTCACCTGCCTGATTGTGCCAGGTGAGCAGCATGATTTTCACTGCTGAGCTCCATGCTTGTGCCTGCTGACTGCGTGGTTGGGTCTGCTCAGCTCTTTGAGTATTGCCTCCTGGTCCCTGTTAGGGGCACCACCTGTCGGGGACCAGCCCCAGCTGATCAAGCTATTGAGGAGGAGGAAGGCCTGGCGACTGTTTATATGCTCATCAGAGATATCAAGAATAATAGTATGAGGATAGCTCAGTAGGAAAATTCGGTGGAGAAAAGAGACTGAGTAGCTGGTTTACCCGGAGACCAATAAAACTTCAAGACAAAGTTTGCACCACTTACGTGGGCACAGGCGCCCTCTCGAATAGCGGAAGGTGCCTCACCTAGACACCTTCTCAGTGGGTCTTATCAGCCCAGGCATAATTAGTAAGCGTGGTGAGTTCAGCGCTCCAGATGGGAGACTTCGGCTGGAAGTTACAGGGAAGAATGACAAGGAACTTTATGAATTGGAGCTGCAAGTTAACTCTTTGACAGAGAGGCGAGATGGTTGTGGGGACAGCCCCAGTGAAATCAGAGGTGAGCACAAAGCAATAAAGTAGGCAGACTCTGGTTTTTGGGGGGAGATGCTCGAGAATATCCGGGTGGACTCCTGAGGCTCGATCCGCATTTGCGTATGCGGGCCTCCTTCCTCATGACCTTTGTCCAGGTGGAAAGCCTCACCTGCTCGGCACATGATCAGTGCATGCTCAGTCACGATATCAGTGCATGATCAGCCGCGTGATCACTGAATGCACAGTCGCGTGATCAGCGCCTCTCAGTCGCGTGATCACCGTATGATAAAGACGTGATCAGTGAACGATCAGCCACGTGATCACTGCATGCACAGTCAGGTGGTCAGTTTCTGATCAGCCACGTGATCAGTGCGTGCACAGTCCCATGATCAGCGCCTGTCAGTCACTGATCATTGCCTGATAAACACGTGATCAGTGCATGATAGCCACGTGATCAGTGCATGCTCAGTCACGTGATCTGTGCTTGATCAGCCAGGTGATCAGTGCCCGGCAGAATCACGTGACCAGGGCCTGCTGAGCTGCGTGATTCCTGCCGGCTCATTTGCATGACAATTGCCAGCTAAGCTGCGTGATTCCTGTCGGCTCATCTGCTTGACAATTGCCAGCTGAGCTGCGTGATTTCTGCCTGGTCACCTGCTTGATTGTGCCCGTTGAGCAGCATAATTCATCACTGCTGAGCTCCATGCTTGTGCCTGCTGATTGCGTGGTTCGTGTCTGCTCAGCTCTTTGAGTATTGCCTCCAAGGTCCCTGTTAGGCGCCACCTGCGCGGACCAGCCCCAGCTTATCCAGGGTATTGAAGGAGAGATGGCCTGGCGACAATTTATATACAAATCAGAGATGTCAGAATCATAGTATGAGGATAGCTCAGTAGGAAATTTCGGTGGAGAAAAGAGACTGAGTAGCTTGGTTTACGTGGGAGACCAATCAAACTTCAAGACAGGAAGTTTGCACCACTTCCGTAGGCCGCAGGCGCCCTCTCGAATAGCGGAAGGTGCCTCACCTAGACACCTTCTCTCAGTGGGTCTTAGCAGTCAGGCATAATTAGTAGCGTGGTGGGTTTCGGGCTCCAGATGGAGACTCAGCTGGAAGTTCAAGGGAAGAATGACAAGGAACTTTATGAATTGGAGCTGTAAGTTAAGTCTTTGACAGAGGCGAGATGGTGGTTGGGGACAGCGCTCAGTGAAATCAGAGGTGAGCACAAAGCAATACAGTGCGCAGACTCTGGTTTCTTCGGAGGAGATGCTCGAGAATATCCGGGTGAACTCCTGAGGCTCGATCCTGCATTTGCGTATGTCGAGCCTCCTTCCTCATGACCTTTGTCCAGAGTGGAATGCCTCACCGGCTCACGGCACATGATCAGTGCATGCTCAGTCACGATATCAGTGCATGATCAGCCACGTGATCACTGACTGCACAATCACGTGATCAGCGCCTATCAGTCACGTGATCACCGTATGATAAACACTTGATCAGTGAACGATCAGCAACGTGATCACTGCATGGGCAGTCAGGTGCTCAGTTCCTGATCAGCCACATGATCAGTGGGTGCACAGTCCCATGATCAGCGCCTGTCAGTCACTGATCACTGCCTGATAAACACGTGATCAGTGCATGATGAGCCACGTGATCAGTGCCCGATCAGCCACGTCATCAGTGCATGCGCAGTCACGGGATCAGTGCATGATAGCCACGTGATCAGTGCATGCTCAGTCCCGTGATCTGTACTTGATCAGCCACGTGATCAGTGCCTGCAGAGTCACGTGACCAGGGCCTGCTGAGCTGGGTGATTCCTGCGGCTCATCTGCATGACAATTGCCAGCTGAGCTGCGTGATTCCTGTCGGCTCATCTGCATGACAACTGCCAGCTGAGCTGCGTGATTCCTGCCTGGTCACCTGCTTGATTACTGCCAGGTGAGCAGCATGATTCGTCACTGCTGAGCTCCATGCTTGTGCCTGCAGATTGCGTGGTTGGGTCTGCTCAGCTCTTTGAGTATTGGTCTCCTGAGGTCCCTGTTTGGGGTCACCTGCGGGGACCAGCTCCAGCTGATCAGTGTATTGAAGGAGAGATCTCTAGGCGACTATTTATATGCTCATCAGAGATATCAAGAATAATAGTATGAGGATAGCTCAGTAGGAAAATTCGGTGGGAAAAGAGGCTGAGTAGCTTGGTTTTACAGCGGGAGACCAATCAAACTTCAAGACAAAAGTTTGCACCACTTACGTGGGCATGGCGCCCTCTCGAATAGCGGAAGGTGCCTCACCTAGACACCTTCTCGAGTGGGTCTTAGCAGCCCAGGCATAATTAGGAAGCGTGGTGGGTTCCACGCTCCAGATGGAGACTTCGGCTGGAAGGTACAGGGAAAAATGACAAGGAACTTTATGAATTGGGCTGTAAGTTAACTCTTTGACAGAGAGGCGAGATGGTGGTGGGGACAGTCCCCAGTGAAATCAGAGGTGAGCACAAAGCACTAAAGTAGGCAGACTCTGGTTTTTTGGGGTAAGATGCTCGTGAATATCCGGGTGGATTCCTGAGGCTCGATCCCGCTTTTGCGTACCCCGGGCCTCCTTCCTCATGACGTTTGTCCAGAGTGGAATGCCTCACCGGCTCCCGACACATGATCAGTGCATGATCAGCCACGTGATCACTGACTGCCCTGGCGCGTGATCAGCGCCTCTCAGTCACATGATCACCGTATGATAAACACGTGATCAGTGAACGATCAGCCACATGATCACTGCATGCGCAGTCAGGTGGTCAGTTCCTGGTCAGCCACGTGATCAGTGGGTGCACAGTCCCATGATCAGCGCCTGTCAGTCACTGATCACTGCCTGATAAACACGTGATCAGTGCATGATGAGCCACGTGATCAGTGCCCGATCAGCCACATCATCAGTGCATGTGCAGTCACGTGATCAGTGCATGATAGCCAGGTGATCAGTGCATGCTCAGTCACGTGATCTGTACTTGATCAGCCACGTGATCAGTGCCTGCAGTCACGTGATCAGGGCCTGCTGAGCTGCGTGATTCCTGCGGCTCATCTGCATGACAATTGCCAGCTGAGCTGTGTGATTCCTGTGGGCTCATCTGTGACAATTGCCAGCTGAGCTGCGTGATTCCTGCCTGGTCACCTGCCTGATTATTGCCAGGTGAGCAGCATGATTTTTCACTGCTGAGCTCCATGCTTGTGCCTGCTGACTGCGTGGTTGGGTCTGCTCAGCTCTTTGAGTATTGCCTCCTGAGGTCCCTGTTCGGGCACCACCTGTCGGGGACCAGCCCCAGCTGATCAAGCTATTGAAGGAGGAGAGAAGGCCTGGCGACTGTTTATATGCTCATCAGAGATATCAAGAATAATAGTATGAGGATAGCTCAGTAGGAAAATTCGGTGGAGAAAAGAGACTGAGTAGCTGGTTTACCGGAGACCAATAAAACTTCAAGACAAAAGTTTGCACCACTTACGTGGGCATGGCGCCCTCTCGAATAGCGGAAGGTGCCTCACCTAGACACCTTCTCAGTGGGTCTTATCAGCCCAGGCATAATTAGTAAGCGTGGTGAGTTCAGCGCTCCAGATGGAGACTCGGCTGGAAGTTACAGGGAAGAATGACAAGGAACTTTATGAATTGGAGCTGCAAGTTAACTCTTTGACAGAGAGGCGAGATGGTTGTGGGGACAGCCCCAGTGAAATCAGAGTGTGAGCACAAAGCAATAAAGTAGGCAGACTCTGGTTTTTTGGGGAGATGCTCGAGAATATCGGGTGGACTCCTGAGGCTCGATCCGCATTTGCGTATGCGGGCCTCCTTCCTCATGACCTTTGTCCAGAGTGGAAAGCCTCACCTGCTCGGCACATGATCAGTGCATGCTCAGTCACGATATCAGTGCATGATCAGCCACGTGATCACTGAATGCACAGTCGCGTGATCAGCGCCTCTCAGTCGCGTGATCACCGTATGATAAAGGCGTGATCAGTGAGCGATCAGCCGCGTGATCACTGCATGCACAGTCAGGTGGTCAGTTTCTGATCAGCCACGTGATCAGTGCGTGCACAGTCCCATGATCAGCGCCTGTCAGTCACTGATCATTTGCCTGATAAACACGTGATCAGTGCATGATAGCCACGTGATCAGTGCATGCTCAGTCACGTGATCTGTGCTTGATCAGCCAGGTGATCAGTGCGGCAGAATCACGTGACCAGGGCCTGCTGAGCTGCGTGATTCCTGCCGGCTCATTTGCATGACAATTGCCAGCTAAGCTGCGTGATTCCTGTCGGCTCATCTGTGACAATTGCCAGCTGAGCTGCGTGATTTCTGCCTGGTCACCTGCTTGATTATTGCCCGTTGAGCAGCATAATTCATCACTGCTGAGCTCCATGCTTGTGCCTGCTGATTGCGTGGTTCGTGTCTGCTCAGCTCTTTGAGTGTGCCTCCAAGGTCCCTGTTAGGCGCCACCTGCGGGGACCAGCCCCAGCTTATCCAGGGTATTGAAGGAGAGATGGCCTGGCGACAATTTATATACAAATCAGAGATGTCAGAATCATAGTATGAGGATAGCTCAGTAGGAAATTTCGGTGGAGAAAAGAGACTGAGTAGCTTGGTTTACGTGGGAGACCAATCAAACTTCAAGACAGGAAGTTTGCACCACTTCCGTAGGCATGGCGCCCTCTCGAATAGCGGAAGGTGCCTCACCTAGACACCTTCTCGAGTGGGTCTTAGCAGTCCAGGCATAATTAGTAAGCGTGGTGGGTTCCGGGCTCCAGATGGAGACTCAGCTGGAAGTTCAAGGAAGAATGACAAGGAACTTTATGAATTGGAGCTGTAAGTTAAGTCTTTGACAGAGAGGCGAGATGGTGGTTGGGGACAGCGCTCAGTGAAATCAGAGGTGAGCACAAAGCAATACAGTGCGCAGACTCTGGTTTCTTCGGAGGAGATGCTCGAGAATATCGGGTGAACTCCTGAGGCTCGATCCTGCATTTGCGTATGTCGAGCCTCCTTCCTCATGACCTTTGTCCAGAGTGGAATGCCTCACCGGCTCGGCACATGATCAGTGCATGCTCAGTCGCGATATCAGTGCATGATCAGCCGCGTGATCACTGACTGCA
>NW_027218497.1:0-14544 GCF_027580195.1 Bos mutus
ATCGCCAGCTGAGCCTCGTGACACCTGCCCGCCATCTGCCTGATAATCGCCAGCTGAGCCGGTGACACCTGTCCGCCATCTGCCTGATAATCGCCAGCTGAGCCACGCGACACCTGCCCGCTCATCTGCTTGATAATCGCCAGCTGAGCCTCGTGACACCTGCCCGCTCATTTGCCTGATAATCGCCAGCTTAGCCGGGTGACACCTGTCCGCTCATCTGCCTGATAATCGCCAGCTGAGCCTCGCGACACCTGCCCGCTCATCTGCCTGATAATCGCCAGCTGAGCCGCGTGACACCTGCCCGCTCATCTGCTTGATAATCGCCAGCTGAGCCGCGCGGCACCTGCCCGCTCATCTGCTTGATAATCGCCAGCTGAACCGCGACACCTGCCCGCTCATCTGCTTGATAATCGCCAGCTGAGCCGCGCGACACGTGCCCGCTCATCTGATTGATAATCGCCAGCTGAGCCACGCGACACCTGCCAGCTCATCTGCTTGATAATCGCCAGATGAGCCGCGCGACACGTGCCCGCTCATCTGATTGATAATCGCCAGCTGAGCCACACGACACCTGCTAGCTCATCTGCTTGATAATCGCCAGCTGAGCCACACGACACCTGTCCGCTCATCTGCTTGATAATCGCCAGCTGAGCCGCGCAGCACCTGCCCGCTCATCTGCTTGATAATCGCCAGCTGAGCCGCGCGACACCTGCCCGCTCATCTGCTTGATAATCGCCAGCTGAGCCGCGCGACACCTGCCCGCTCATCTGCTTGATAATCGCCAGCTGAGCCGCGCGACACCTGCCCGCTCATCTGCTTGATAATCGCCAGCTGAGCCGCGCGACACACCTGCCCGCATCATCTGCTTGATAATCGCCAGCTGAGCCACGCGACACCTGCCCGCTCATCTGCTTGATAATCGCCAGCTGAGCCCGCGACACCTGCCCGATCATCTGCTTGATAATCGCCAGCTGAGCCGCGCGACACCTGCCCGCTCATCTGCTTGATAATCGCCAGCTGAGCCCCGTGACACCTGCCCGCTCATCTGCTTGATAATCGCCAGCTGAGCCACACGACACCTGCACGCTCATCTGCTTGATAATCGCCAGCTGAGCCTCATGACACCTGCCCGCTCATCTGCTTGATAATCGCCAGCTGAGCCCCGTGACACCTGCCCCCTCATCTGCTTAATAATCGCCAGCTGAGCCGCGCCACACCTGCCGGCTCATCTGCTTGATAATCGCCAGCTGCGCACCGCGACACCTGCCCGCTTATCTGCTTGATAATCGCCAGCTGAGTAACACGACACCTGCCCGCTCATCTGCTTGATAATCGCCAGCTGAGCCACAAGACACCTGCCCGCATCTGCTTGATAATCGCCAGCTGAGCCGCGCGACACCTGCCCGCTCATCTGCTTGATAATCGCCAGCTGAGCCTCGCGACACCTGCCCGCTCATCTGCTTGATAATCGCCAGCTGAGCCTCGCGACACCTGCCCGCTCATCTGCTTGATAATCGCCAGCTTAGCCAGGTGACACCTGCCCGCTCATCTGCTTGATAATCGCCAGCTGAGCCTGCGACACCTGCCCGCTCATCTGCTTGATAATCGCCAGCTGAGCCGCCGCGACACCTGCCCGCTCATCTGCTTGATAATCGCCAGCTGAGCCGCGCGACACCTGCCCGCCATCTGCTTGATAATCGCCAGCTGAGCCGTGCGACACCTGCCCGCTCATCTGCTTGATAATCGCCAGCTGAGCCGCGACACCTGCCCGCTCATCTGCTTGATAATCGCCAGCTGAGCGCGACACCTGCCCGCTCATCTGCCTGATAATCGCCAGCTGAGCCCCGGTGACACCTGTCCGCTCATCTGCCTGATAATCGCCAGCTGAGCCAGGTGACACCTGCCCGCTCATCTGCCTGATAATCGCCAGCTGAGCCGCGAGACACCTGCCCGCTCATCTGCCTGATAATCGCCAGCTGAGCCTCGCGACACCTGCCCGCTCATCTGCTTGATAATCGCCAGCTGAGCCTCGCGGCACCTGCCCGCTCATCTGCCTGATAATCGCCAGCTGAGCCAGGTGACACCTGTCCGCTCATCTGCCTGATAATCGCCAGCTGAGCCCGGCGACACCTGCCCGCTCATCTGCTTGATAATCGCCAGCTGAGCCGCGCGACACCTGCCCGCTCATCTGCTTGATAATCGCCAGCTGAGCCGCGCGACACCTGCCCGCTCATCTGCTTGATAATCGCCAGCTGAGCCTCGCGACACCTGCCCGCTCATCTGCCTGATAATCGCCAGCTGAGCCGGGTGACACCTGCCCGCTCATCTGCCTGATAATCGCCAGCTGAGCCTCGCGACACCTGCCCGCTCATCTGCTTGATAATCGCCAGCTGAGCCACGCGTCACCTGCCCGCTCATCTGCTTGATAATCGCCAGCTGAGCCAGGTGACACCTGCCCGCTCATCTGCTTGATAATCGCCAGCTGAGCCACGCGACACCTGCCCGCTCATCTGCTTGATAATCGCCAGCTGAGCCGCGCGACACCTGCCCGCTCATCTGCTTGATAATCGCCAGCTGAGCCCGCGACACCTGCCCGCTCATCTGCTTGATAATCGCCAGCTGAGCCCGCGCGACACCTGCCCGCTCATCTGCTTGATAATCGCCAGCTGAGCCGGTGACACCTGCCCGCTCATCTGCTTGATAATCGCCAGCTGAGCCACGCGACACCTGCCCGCTCATCTGCTTGATAATCGCCAGCTGAGCCGCGCGACACCTGCCCGCTCATCTGCTTGATAATCGCCAGCCAGCTGAGCCTCGCGACACCTGCCCGCTCATCTGCTTGATAATCGCCAGCTGAGCCACGCGACACCTGCCCGCTCATCTGCTTGATAATCGCCAGCTGAGCCGCGCGACACCTGCCCGCCATCTCTGCTTGATAATCGCCAGCTGAGCCACACGCGACACCTGCCCGCTCATCTGCTTGATAATCGCCAGCTGAGCCACGCGACACCTGCCCGCTCATCTGCTTGATAATCGCCAGCTGAGCCACGCGACACCTGCCCGCTCATCTGCTTGATAATCGCCAGCTGAGCCTGGTGACACCTGCCCGCTCATCTGCTTGATAATCGCCAGCTGAGCCCGCGACACCTGCCCGCTCATCTGCTTGATAATCGCCAGCTGAGCCGCGACACCTGCCCGCTCATCTGCTTGATAATCGCCAGCTGAGCCGCGCGACACCTGCCCGCCATCTGCTTGATAATCGCCAGCTGAGCCAGGCGACACCTGCCCGCTCATCTGCTTGATAATCGCCAGCTGAGCCGCGCGACACCTGCCCGCTCATCTGCTTGATAATCGCCAGCTGAGCCTCGCGACACCTGCCCGCTCATCTGCTTGATAATCGCCAGCTGAGCCAGGTGACACCTGCCCGCCATCTGCTTGATAATCGCCAGCTGAGCCGCGTGACACCTGCCCGCTCATCTGCTTGATAATCGCCAGCTGAGCCGCGCGACACCTGCCCGCTCATCTGCTTGATAATCGCCAGCTGAGCCTCGCGACACCTGCCCGCTCATCTGCTTGATAATCGCCAGCTGAGCCGCGTGACACCTGCCGCTCATCTGCTTGATAATCGCCAGCTGAGCCGCCGCGACACCTGCCCGCTCATCTGCTTGATAATCGCCAGCTGAGAGCCGCGCGACACCTGCCCGCCATCTGCTTGATAATCGCCAGCTGAGCCGAGGCGACACCTGCCCGCTCATCTGCTTGATAATCGCCAGCTGAGCCGCGCGACACCTGCCCGCTCATCTGCTTGATAATCGCCAGCTGAGAGCCGCCGCGACACCTGCCCGCTCATCTGCTTGATAATCGCCAGCTGAGCTGAGCCGCGCACACGACACCTGCCCGCTCATCTGCTTGATAATCGCCAGCTGAGCCTCGCGACACCTGCCCGCTCATCTGCTTGATAATCGCCAGCTGAGCCGCGCGACACCTGCCCGCTCATCTGCTTGATAATCGCCAGCTGAGCCGCGCGACACCTGCCCGCTCATCTGCTTGATAATCGCCAGCTGAGCCACGCGACACCTGCCCGCTCATCTGCTTGATAATCGCCAGCTGAGCCCGCGACACCTGCCCGCCATCTGCTTGATAATCGCCAGCTGAGCGGGTGACACCTGCCCGCTCATCTGCTTGATAATCGCCAGCTGAGCCACGCGACACCTGCCCGCTCATCTGCTTGATAATCGCCAGCTGAGCCGCGCGACACCTGCCCGCTCATCTGCTTGATAATCGCCAGCTGAGCCAGGTGACACCTGCCCGCTCATCTGCTTGATAATCGCCAGCTGAGCCGCGCGACACCTGCCCGCTCATCTGCTTGATAATCGCCAGCTGAGCCGCGCGACACCTGCCCGCTCATCTGCTTGATAATCGCCAGCTGAGCCGCGCGACACCTGCCCGCTCATCTGCTTGATAATCGCCAGCTGAGAGCGGGCGACACCTGCCGCTCATCTGCTTGATAATCGCCAGCTGAGCAGCGCGACACCTGCCCGCTCATCTGCTTGATAATCGCCAGCTGAGCCGCGCGACACCTGCCCGCTCATCTGCTTGATAATCGCCAGCTGAGCCCGCGACACCTGCCCGCTCATCTGCTTGATAATCGCCAGCTGAGCCGCGCGACACCTGCCCGCTCATCTGCTTGATAATCGCCAGCTGAGCACCTGCGCGACACCTGCCCGCTCATCTGCTTGATAATCGCCAGCTGAGCCACACGACACCTGCCCGCTCATCTGCTTGATAATCGCCAGCTGAGCCGCGCGACACCTGCCCGCTCATCTGCTTGATAATCGCCAGCTGAGCCGCGCGACACCTGCCCGCTCATCTGCTTGATAATCGCCAGCTGAGCCTCGCGACACCTGCCCGCTCATCTGCTTGATAATCGCCAGCTGAGCCGGGTGACACCTGTCCGCTCATCTGCTTGATAATCGCCAGCTGAGCCGCGCGACACCTGCCCGCTCATCTGCTTGATAATCGCCAGCTGAGCCGCGCGACACCTGCCCGCTCATCTGCTTGATAATCGCCAGCTGAGCCGCGCGACACCTGCCCGCCATCTGCTTGATAATCGCCAGCTGAGCCGCGCGACACCTGCCCGCTCATCTGCTTGATAATCGCCAGCTGAGCCCGCGACACCTGCCCGCTCATCTGCTTGATAATCGCCAGCTGAGCCGCGCGACACCTGCCCGCTCATCTGCTTGATAATCGCCAGCTGAGCCGCGCGACACCTGCCCGCTCATCTGCTTGATAATCGCCAGCTGAGCCCGGTGACACACCTGCCGCTCATCTGCTTGATAATCGCCAGCTGAGCCCCGCGCGACACCTGCCCGCTCATCTGCTTGATAATCGCCAGCTGAGCCCGGTGACACCTGCCGCTCATCTGCTTGATAATCGCCAGCTGAGCCTTGATCGCGACACCTGCCCGCTCATCTGCTTGATAATCGCCAGCTGAGCTGAGCCGCGTGACACCTGCCCGCTCATCTGCTTGATAATCGCCAGCTGAGCCTCGCGACACCTGCCCGCTCATCTGCTTGATAATCGCCCAGCTGAGCTCGCGACACCTGCCCGCTCATCTGCTTGATAATCGCCAGCTGAGCCGCGCGACACCTGCCCGCTCATCTGCTTGATAATCGCCAGCTGAGCCTCGCGACACCTGCCCGCTCATCTGCTTGATAATCGCCAGCTGAGCCACGCGACACCTGCCCGCTCATCTGCTTGATAATCGCCAGCTGAGCCGGCGACACCTGCCCGCATCATCTGCTTGATAATCGCCAGCTGAGCCGCGGGGACACCTGCCCGCTCATCTGCTTGATAATCGCCAGCTGAGCCTCGCGACACCTGCCGCTCATCTGCTTGATAATCGCCAGCTGAGCCCCGTGACACCTGCCCGCTCATCTGCTTGATAATCGCCAGCTGAGCCTCATGACACCTGCTCGCTCATTTGCTTGATAATCGCCAGCTGAGCCCCGTGACACCTGCCCGCTCATCTGCTTGATAATCGCCAGCTGAGCCCCGCGACACCTGCCCGCTCATCTGCTTGATAATCGCCAGCTGAGCCCGCGACACCTGCCCGCTCATCTGCTTGATAATCGCCAGCTGAGCCCCGCGACACCTGCCCGCTTATCTGCTTGATAATCGCCAGCTGAGTAACACGACACCTGCCCACTCATCTGCTTGATAATCGCCAGCTGAGCCACATGACACCTGCCCGCTCATCTGCTTGATAATCGCCAGCTGAGCCACACGACACCTGCCCGCTCATCTGCTTGATAATCGCCAGCTGAGCCGCGCGACACCTGCCCGCTCATCTGCTTGATAATCGCCAGCTGAGCACGCGACACCTGCCCGCTCATCTGCTTGATAATCGCCAGCTGAGCCACACGACACCTGCCCGCTCATCTGCTTGATAATCGCCAGCTGAGCCGCGCGACACCTGCCCGCTCATCTGCTTGATAATCGCCAGCTGAGCCGCGCGACACCTGCCCGCTCATCTGCTTGATAATCGCCAGCTGAGCCACGCGACACCTGCCCGCTCATCTGCTTGATAATCGCCAGCTGCTGAGCCGCGACACCTGCCCGCTCATCTGCTTGATAATCGCCAGCTGAGCCGCGCGACACACCTGCTCATCTGCTTGATAATCGCCAGCTGAGCCCTGGCGACACCTGCCCGCTCATCTGCTTGATAATCGCCAGCTGAGCTGAGCCGCGACACCTGCCCGCTCATCTGCTTGATAATCGCCAGCTGAGCCACGCGACACCTGCCCGCTCATCTGCTTGATAATCGCCAGCTGAGCCGCCGGTGACACCTGCCCGCTCATCTGCTTGATAATCGCCAGCTGGAGCCGCGACACACCTGCCCGCTCATCTGCTTGATAATCGCCAGCTGAGCCCGCGACACCTGCCCGCTCATCTGCTTGATAATCGCCAGCTGAGCCGCGCGACACCTGCCCGCTCATCTGCTTGATAATCGCCAGCTGAGCCACGCGACACCTGCCCGCTCATCTGCTTGATAATCGCCAGCTGAGCCGCGCGACACCTGCCCGCTCATCTGCTTGATAATCGCCAGCTGAGCCACGCGCGACACCTGCCCGCTCATCTGCTTGATAATCGCCAGCTGAGCCGCGACACCTGTCCGCTCATCTGCTTGATAATCGCCAGCTGAGCCGCGCGACACCTGCCCGCTCATCTGCTTGATAATCGCCAGCTGAGCCCGCGACACCTGCCCGCCATCTGCTTGATAATCGCCAGCTGAGCCGCGCGACACCTGCCCGCCATCTGCTTGATAATCGCCAGCTGAGCCGCGCGACACCTGCCCGCTCATCTGCTTGATAATCGCCAGCTGAGCCGCGCGACACCTGCCCGCTCATCTGCTTGATAATCGCCAGCTGAGCCCGCGACACCTGCCCGCTCATCTGCTTGATAATCGCCAGCTGAGCTGAGCCGCGACACCTGCCCGCCATCTGCTTGATAATCGCCAGCTGAGCCAGGTGACACCTGCCCGCTCATCTGCTTGATAATCGCCAGCTGAGCCGCGCGACACCTGCCCGCTCATCTGCTTGATAATCGCCAGCTGAGCCTCGCGACACCTGCCCGCTCATCTGCTTGATAATCGCCAGCTGAGCCGCTCGACACCTGCCCGCTCATCTGCTTGATAATCGCCAGCTGAGCCGCGCGACACCTGCCCGCTCATCTGCTTGATAATCGCCAGCTGAGCCGCGCGACACCTGCCCGCCATCTGCTTGATAATCGCCAGCTGAGCCAGCGACACCTGCCCGCTCATCTGCTTGATAATCGCCAGCTGAGCCGCGCGACACCTGCCCGCTCATCTGCTTGATAATCGCCAGCTGAGCCACGCGACACCTGCCCGCTCATCTGCTTGATAATCGCCAGCTGAGCCACATGACACCTGCCCGCTCATCTGCTTGATAATCGCCAGCTGAGCCGCGACACCTGCCCGCTCATCTGCTTGATAATCGCCAGCTGAGCCTCGCGACACCTGCCCGCTCATCTGCTTGATAATCGCCAGCTGAGCCCATGACACACCTGCCCGCTCATCTGCTTGATAATCGCCAGCTGAGCCGGTGACACCTGCCCGCTCATCTGCTTGATAATCGCCAGCTGAGCCACGCGACACCTGCCCGCTCATCTGCTTGATAATCGCCAGCTGAGCCGCGCGACACCTGCCCGCTCATCTGCTTGATAATCGCCAGCTGAGCCGCGCGACACCTGCCCGCTCATCTGCTTGATAATCGCCAGCTGAGCCTCGTGACACCTGCCCGCTCATCTGCTTGATAATCGCCAGCTGAGCCACACGACACCTGCCCGCTCATCTGCTTGATAATCGCCAGCTGAGCCTCGCGACACCTGCCCGCTCATCTGCTTGATAATCGCCAGCTGAGCCCGTGACACCTGCCCGCTCATCTGCTTGATAATCGCCAGCTGAGCGCGGCGACACCTGCCCGCTCATCTGCTTGATAATCGCCAGCTGAGCCGCGCGACACCTGCCCGCTCATCTGCTTGATAATCGCCAGCTGAGCCAGGTGACACCTGTCCGCTCATCTGCTTGATAATCGCCAGCTGAGCCACGCGACACCTGCCCGCTCATCTGCTTGATAATCGCCAGCTGAGCCGCGACACCTGCCCGCCATCTGCTTGATAATCGCCAGCTGAGCCGCGCGACACCTGCCCGCTCATCATCTGCTTGATAATCGCCAGCTGAGCCACGCGACACCTGCCCGCTCATCTGCTTGATAATCGCCAGCTGAGCCGCGTGACACCTGCCCGCATCTGCTTGATAATCGCCAGCTGAGCCCGCGCGACACCTGCCCGCTCATCTGCTTGATAATCGCCAGCTGAGCCCGCGCGACACCTGCCCGCTCATCTGCTTGATAATCGCCAGCTGAGCCCGCGACACCTGCCCGCTCATCTGCTTGATAATCGCCAGCTGAGCCGCGCGACACCTGCCCGCTCATCTGCTTGATAATCGCCAGCTGAGCCCGCGACACCTGCCCGCTCATCTGCTTGATAATCGCCAGCTGAGCCACGCGACACCTGCCCGCTCATCTGCTTGATAATCGCCAGCTGAGCCTCGCGACACCTGCCCGCTCATCTGCTTGATAATCGCCAGCTGAGCCCGTGACACCTGCCCGCTCATCTGCTTGATAATCGCCAGCTGAGCCGGTGACACCTGCCCGCTCATCTGCTTGATAATCGCCAGCTGAGCCGCGACACCTGCCCGCTCATCTGCTTGATAATCGCCAGCTGAGCCGCGCGACACCTGCCCGCTCATCTGCTTGATAATCGCCAGCTGAGCCAGGTGACATCTGCCTCCTCATCTGCTTGATAATCGGCAGCTGAGCCACAAGACACCTGCCCGCCATCTGCTTGATAATCGCCAGCTGAGCCAGGTGACACCTGCCCGCTCATCTGCTTGATAATCGCCAGCTGAGCCGCGCGACACCTGCCCGCTCATCTGCTTGATAATCGCCAGCTGAGCCAGCGCGACACCTGCCCGCTCATCTGCTTGATAATCGCCAGCTGAGCTGAGCCACCTGCCCGACACCTGATAATCATCTGCTTGATAATCGCCAGCTGAGATCGCCAGCTGAGCTGAGCGACACCTGCCCGCTCATCTGCTTGATAATCGCCAGCTGAGCCCGCGACACCTGCCCGCTCATCTGCTTGATAATCGCCAGCTGAGCCGCGCGACACCTGCCCGCTCATCTGCTTGATAATCGCCAGCTGAGCCTCGCGCGACACCTGCCCGCTCATCTGCTTGATAATCGCCAGCTGAGCCCCGCGACACCTGCCCGCTCATCTGCTTGATAATCGCCAGCTGAGCCGCTCGCGACACCTGCCCGCTCATCTGCTTTGATAATCGCCAGCTGAGCCGGGCGACACCTGCCCGCCATCTGCTTGATAATCGCCAGCTGAGCCGGTGACACCTGCCCGCTCATCTGCTTGATAATCGCCAGCTGAGCCGCGCGACACCTGCCCGCTCATCTGCTTGATAATCGCCAGCTGAGCCACGCGACACCTGCCCGCCATCTGCTTGATAATCGCCAGCTGAGCCTCGCGACACCTGCCCGCCATCTGCTTGATAATCGCCAGCTGAGCCAGGTGACACCTGCCCGCTCATCTGCTTGATAATCGCCAGCTGAGAGCGGCGACACCTGCCCGCTCATCTGCTTGATAATCGCCAGCTGAGCCGCCACCTGACACCTGCCCGCCATCATCTGCTTGATAATCGCCAGCTGAGCCGCCAGCTGAGCCGGCGACACCTGCCCGCCATCATCTGCTTGATAATCGCCAGCTGAGCCGCGATGACACCTGCCCGCTCATCTGCTTGATAATCGCCAGCTGAGCCGCGCGACACCTGCCCGCTCATCTGCTTGATAATCGCCAGCTGAGCCGCGTGACACCTGCCCGCTCATCTGCTTGATAATCGCCAGCTGAGCCCCGCGACACCTGCCCGCTCATCTGCTTGATAATCGCCAGCTGAGCCGCGCGACACCTGCCCGCTCATCTGCTTGATAATCGCCAGCTGAGCCGCGCGACACCTGCCCGCTCATCTGCTTGATAATCGCCAGCTGAGCCGCGCGACACCTGCCCGCCATCTGCTTGATAATCGCCAGCTGAGCCGCGGCGACACCTGCCCGCTCATCTGCTTGATAATCGCCAGCTGAGCCGAGGCGACACCTGCCCGCCATCTGCTTGATAATCGCCAGCTGAGCCGCGCGACACCTGCCCGCTCATCTGCTTGATAATCGCCAGCTGAGCCGCGCGACACCTGCCCGCCATCTGCTTGATAATCGCCAGCTGAGCCACGCGACACACCTGCCCGCTCATCTGCTTGATAATCGCCAGCTGAGCCGCGTGACACCTGCCCGCTCATCTGCTTGATAATCGCCAGCTGAGCCGCGACACACCTGCCCGCCATCTGCTTGATAATCGCCAGCTGAGCCGCGGTGACACCTGCCCGCTCATCTGCTTGATAATCGCCAGCTGAGCCACGCGACACCTGCCCGCTCATCTGCTTGATAATCGCCAGCTGAGCGCGCGACACCTGCCCGCCATCTGCTTGATAATCGCCAGCTGAGCCACGCGACACCTGCCCGCTCATCTGCTTGATAATCGCCAGCTGAGCCGCCGCGCGACACCTGCCCGCCATCTGCTTGATAATCGCCAGCTGAGCCGGTGCGCGACACCTGCCCGCTCATCTGCTTGATAATCGCCAGCTGAGCTGAGCCGCGACACCTGCCCGCTCATCTGCTTGATAATCGCCAGCTGAGCCGCGCGACACCTGCCCGCTCATCTGCTTGATAATCGCCAGCTGAGCCGCCGCGACACCTGCCCGCTCATCTGCTTGATAATCGCCAGCTGAGCGCGCGACGACACCTGCCCGCCATCTGCTTGATAATCGCCAGCTGAGCCGCGCGACACCTGCCCGCTCATCTGCTTGATAATCGCCAGCTGAGCCGCCGGTGACACCTGCCCGCTCATCTGCTTGATAATCGCCAGCTGAGCCGCGCGACACCTGCCCGCTCATCTGCTTGATAATCGCCAGCTGAGCCAGGCGACACCTGCCGCTCATCTGCTTGATAATCGCCAGCTGAGCCGCGCGACACCTGCCCGCTCATCTGCTTGATAATCGCCAGCTGAGCCGCGCGACACCTGCCCGCTCATCTGCTTGATAATCGCCAGCTGAGCCTCGCGACACCTGCCCGCCATCTGCTTGATAATCGCCAGCTGAGCTCGCGACAGCATCTGCTTGATAATCGCCAGCTGAGCCCCCGCACCTGCCGCTCATCTGCTTGATAATCGCCAGCTGAGCCGCGCGACACCTGCCCGCCATCTGCTTGATAATCGCCAGCTGAGCTCGCGACACCTGCCCGCCATCTGCTTGATAATCGCCAGCTGAGCCGCTGACACCTGCCCGCTCATCTGCTTGATAATCGCCAGCTGAGCTGCGCCGACACCTGCCCGCTCATCTGCTTGATAATCGCCAGCTGAGCCGGCGACACCTGCCCGCTCATCTGCTTGATAATCGCCAGCTGAGCCCGCGACACACCTGCCCGCTCATCTGCTTGATAATCGCCAGCTGAGCCACGCGACACCTGCCCGCTCATCTGCTTGATAATCGCCAGCTGAGCCCGCGACACCTGCCCCGCTCATCTGCTTGATAATCGCCAGCTGAGCCACGCGCGACACCTGCCCGCTCATCTGTTTGATAATCGCCAGCTGAGCCAGGCGACACCTGCCGCTCATCTGCTTGATAATCGCCAGCTGAGCCGCGCGACACCTGCCCGCCATCTGCTTGATAATCGCCAGCTGAGCTGAGACACCTGCCCGCCATCATCTGCTTGATAATCGCCACCTGCCCGCCATCTGCTTGATAATCTGCTTGATAATCTGAGCTGAGCCGCGTGACACCTGCCCGCCATCTGCTTGATAATCGCCAGCTGAGCCGCGCGACACCTGCCCGCTCATCTGCTTGATAATCGCCAGCTGAGCGCGCGACACCTGCCCGCCATCTGCTTGATAATCGCCAGCTGAGCCACATGACACCTGCCCGCTCATCTGCTTGATAATCGCCAGCTGAGCCGGCGACACCTGCCCGCTCATCTGCTTGATAATCGCCAGCTGAGCGCGCGACACCTGCCCGCTCATCTGCTTGATAATCGCCAGCTGAGCCAGGCGACACCTGCCCGCCATCTGCTTGATAATCGCCAGCTGAGCCGCGCGCGACACCTGCCCGCTCATCTGCTTGATAATCGCCAGCTGAGCCGCCGCGACACCTGCCCGCCATCTGCTTGATAATCGCCAGCTGAGCCCGCGCGACACCTGCCCGCCATCTGCTTGATAATCGCCAGCTGAGCCGCGCGACACCTGCCCGCTCATCTGCTTGATAATCGCCAGCTGAGCCGCGCGACACCTGCCCGCTCATCTGCTTGATAATCGCCAGCTGAGCCGCGACACCTGCCCGCCATCTGCTTGATAATCGCCAGCTGAGCCGCGACACCTGCCCGCCATCTGCTTGATAATCGCCAGCTGAGCCGGTGACACCTGCCCGCCATCTGCTTGATAATCGCCAGCTGAGCCGCGCGACACCTGCCCGCTCATCTGCTTGATAATCGCCAGCTGAGCCGCGACACCTGCCCGCATCATCTGCTTGATAATCGCCAGCTGAGCCACGCGACACCTGCCCGCTCATCTGCTTGATAATCGCCAGCTGAGCCGGTGACACCTGCCCGCTCATCTGCTTGATAATCGCCAGCTGAGCCGCGCGACACCTGCCCGCTCATCTGCTTGATAATCGCCAGCTGAGCCCCGTGCGACACCTGCCCGCTCATCTGCTTGATAATCGCCAGCTGAGCCACGTGACACCTGCCCGCTCATCTGCTTGATAATCGCCAGCTGAGCGCGGTGACACCTGCCCGCTCATCTGCTTGATAATCGCCAGCTGAGCCTCGCGACACCTGCCCGCTCATCTGCTTGATAATCGCCAGCTGAGCCGCGTGACACCTGCCCGCTCATCTGCTTGATAATCGCCAGCTGAGCCGCGCAGACACCTGCCCGCCATCTGCTTGATAATCGCCAGCTGAGCCGCGCGACACCTGCCCGCTTTCATCTGCTTGATAATCGCCAGCTGAGCCACGCGACACCTGCCCGCTCATCTGCCTGATAATCGCCAGCTGAGCCTCGCGACACCTGCCCGCTCATCTGCTTGATAATCGCCAGCTGAGCCAGGCGACACCTGCCCGCCATCTGCCTGATAATCGCCAGCTGAGCCACGCGACACCTGCCCGCTCATCTGCTTGATAATCGCCACCTGCCCGCCATCTGCTTGATAATCGCCAGCTGAGCCGCGCGACACCTGCCCGCCATCTGCTTGATAATCGCCAGCTGAGCCCTGCGACACCTGCCCGCTCATCTGCTTGATAATCGCCAGCTGAGCCGCGACACCTGCCCGCTCATCTGCTTGATAATCGCCAGCTGAGCCCCGCGACACCTGCCCGCTCATCTGCTTGATAATCGCCAGCTGAGCCACGCGCGACACCTGCCCGCTCATCTGCTTGATAATCGCCAGCTGAGCCACGCGACACCTGCCCGCTCATCTGCTTGATAATCGCCAGCTGAGCCCGCGCGACACCTGCCCGCTCATCTGCTTGATAATCGCCAGCTGAGCCCACGACACCTGCCCGCTCATCTGCTTGATAATCGCCAGCTGAGCCTCGCGACACCTGCCCGCTCATCTGCTTGATAATCGCCAGCTGAGCCACGCGACACCTGCCCGCTCATCTGCTTGATAATCGCCAGCTGAGAGCTCGCGACACACCTGCCCGCTCATCTGCTTGATAATCGCCAGCTGAACCACGCGACACCTGCCCGCTCATCTGCTTGATAATCGCCAGCTGAGCCACGTGTCACCTGCCCGCTCATCTGCCTGATAATCGCCAGCTTAGCCACGTGACACCTGCCCGCTCATCTGCCTGATAATCG
>NW_027218498.1:0-9978 GCF_027580195.1 Bos mutus
GTGGCCTAGTCTCCGGTCACTGCAGAAGAGCACATTCATGCTTCAGGATTGAAGAAAGTGTGCCTAGCACTTTATGGTCAAGCCCCCCCCCCCCAGCCCGAAGGTTCCGAGGCTAATTAGTAGCGTGGTGGGTTCCTCGCTCAGATGGAACTCACTGAAGTTAAAGAAGAGACAGAACTTTTGAATTGGGCTTAATTTAACCTTTACAGAGCGAGTGTGTGAGGACCAGTGAAATCAGGTGAGCCAAGCAATACAGTAGGAACTTTGTTTTTGGCGGTTGCGAGAATATCCTGTGGACTCCTGAGGTCGATCGATTTCGTATGCGAGCCTCCTTCCTAGACCTTTGTCAAGTGGATGCCTCCGGCTCGGCCGATCAGTGCATGCTCGTCCGATATCGTGCGGCAGCCCGTGATCCTGAGGCCGTTCGTGATCAGCCTCTCAGTCAGGTGATCAGTATGTAAACCGTGATCAGTGAATGACAGCCGTGATCACCATGCGCAGTCAGGTGGTCAGTTCCTGATCAGCCGTGATCATCGTGCAGTCCATGATCAGTGCCTGTCGTCCTGATCACTGCCTGATCCGTGATCAGTGCCCGATCAGCCCGTCATCAGTACTGCCGTCCGTGATCGTGCCGTAGCCCGTGATCAGTCTGCCGTCTGATCAGGCCTGTCGTCGTCATTGCGAACCGTTCAGTGCGAGGCAGTGATGTGCGGATCACTCATCGTGCGGCGTCCGTGATCGTGCGACCCGTTCGTGCATGCTCAGTCGTGATCTGCGATAGCCCGTGATCAGTGCCTGCAGTCCTGACAGGCCTGCGGCTGCGTGATTCCTGGGCTCATCGCACATTGCCAGCTGGCTGCGTGATCGTGCTCATCGGCATGCCAGCTACTGCTGATTCCTGCTGGTACCTGCTTGTTGCCAGTGGCAGCTGATTCGCACTGCTGACCCAGTTTGCCTGCTGATTGCTGTTCGTGTCTGCTCAGCTCTTTGAGTATGCCTCCTGAGGTCCTGTTGGCACCTGCGGACAGCCCCAGCTGATCAGGAGATGAAGGAGAATGGCTAAGCGATATTATATCTAATCAGAGATGTCAGAATAAGAATGAGAGCTCAGTAGGAAAATTCGTGAGAAAGACTGATACTTGGTTCCGGAGACCAATCAAACTAAGACAAATTCCTGGACTGTCTTCAGTGGGTTTGCCAGGCTAATTAGTAGCGTGGTGGGTTCCTCTCAGATGGAACTCAGCTGGAAGTTAAAGGAAGCAGACTTTTGGGCTGTAATTACTCGAGAGCGATGTGGTGGACACCCCAGTGAAATCGTGAACAAGCAATACGTGGATTTGTTTGGGTTGCGAATATCCTGGTGGACTCGAGATCGATCGTTTTCATCGGCCTCCTTCTCGCCTTGTCCGTGGAATGCCTCCTCGCAGTGTTGCTCATCGTTCGTGCAGCAGCCGTGATCACTGGGCACATCGTGATCGCGCCTCGTCGGTGATGTCGTGATCGGTGCCATGAGCCACGTGATCAGTGCATGATCCGTCACGTGACAGGTGTGTAATCAGCCCGTGAGCAGTGCATGCTCAGTCACGTGATCAGGGCCTGCTGAGCTGCGTGATTACTGTCTGCTCCTCTGCTTGAAAAGTGCCAGCGGGAGAAGGCTGCACGATTCCTGCCTGTCATCTCGCGACAATTGCCACCTGTGCTGTAAATTCTTACTGCTATATCATCACCGTTATTTCCAGCTGAGGCAGCATGATTTCTCAGAGCTGAGGTTCCATGATTATAGCCTACTGACTGATTCCTGCCTATAGCAGCTCTATTTTCATTGCCTCCAGAGGCACATGATCAGTGTGTGACACCAAACATGATCAGCACATGATCAGTCACATAGTCAATCGCGATGTAGATGATGAGGACATGATCAGTTAGGTGATCTTGAATAACGGAAGTGACCAGTATACTCACCTAGAACCTTGCATTAGTGGGTTTCGTAGCCCAGTGCAGAGCCTCCTTCCTCATGACCTTTGTCCGGTGGAATGCCTCCTCGGCTCGGCACATGATCAGTGCATGCTCAGTCGCGATATCAGTGCATGAGCAGCCCGCGTGATCACTGAGGCACAGTTGCGTGATCAGCGCCTCTCAGTCAGGTGATCACCGTATGATAAACACGTGATCAGTGAATGACCAGCCGCGTGATCACTGCATGCGCGATCAGGTGGTCAGTTCCTGATCAGCCACGTGATCAGTGCGTGCACAGTCCCATGATCAGTGCCTGTCAGTCACTGATCACTGCCTGATAAACACGTGATCAGTGCCCGATCAGCCACGTCATCAGTACATGCGCAGTCACGTGATCAGTGCATGATAGCCACGTGATCAGTGCGTGCACAGTCCCATGATCAGCGCCTGTCAGTCACTGATCATTGCCTGAGAAACACGTGATCAGTGCATGATGAGCCATGTGATCAGTGGCGGATCAGCCCCGTCATCAGTGCATGTGCAGTCACGTGATCAGTGCATGATAGCCACGTGATCAGTGCATGCTCAGTCACGTGATCTGGACTTGATCAGCCACGTGATCAGTGCCTGCAGAGTCACGTGATCAGGGCCTGCTGAGCTGCGTGATTCCTGTCGGCTCATCTGCATGACAATTGCCAGCTGAGCTGCGTGATTCCTGTCGGCTCATCTGCTTGACAATTGCCAGCTGAGCTGCGTGATTCCTGCCTGGTCACCTGCTTGATTGTGCCAGTTGAGCAGCATGATTCGTCACTGCTGAGCTCCATGTTTATTGCCTGCTGATTGCGTGGTTCGTGTCTGCTCAGCTCTTTGAGTATTGCCTCCTGAGGTCCCTGTTCGTGCGCCACCTGCCGGGGACCAGCCCCAGCTGATCCAGGGTATTCGAAGGAGAGATGGCCTAGGCGACTATGTATATGCTAATCAGAGATGTCAAGAATAATAGAATGAGAGGCTCAGTAGGAAAATTCGGTGGAGAAAAGAGACTGAGTAGCTTGGTTTTCGTTGGAGACCAATCAAACTTCAAGACAAAAGTTTGCACCACTACGTAGGCCTCAGGCGCCCTCTCGAATAGCGGAAGGTGCCTCACCCTAGAAACCTTCTCGAGTGGGTCTTAGCAGCCCAGGCATAATTAGTAAGCGTGGTGGGTTCCTCGCTCCAGATGGAGACTCAGCTGGAAGTTAAATGGAAGAATGACAAGTAACTTTATGAATTGGGCTGTAAGTTAACTCTTTGACCCAGAAGGCGAGATGGTGGTGGGGACATCCCCAGTGAAATCAGAGGTGTGAGCACAAAGCAATACAGTAGGCAGACTTTGTTTTTTGGGGGAGTTGCCGAGAATATCGGGTGGACTCCTGAGGCTCGATCCCGCATTTGCGTATGCGAGCCTCCTTCCTCATGACCTTTGTCCAGAGTGGAATGCCTCCCGGCCCGGCACATGATCAGTGCATGCTCAGTCACGATATCAGTGCATGAGCAGCCGCGTGATCACTGAGGCACAGTTCGTGATCAGCGCCTCTCAGTCAGGTGATCACCGTATGATAAACACGTGATCAGTGAATGACCAGCCGCGTGATCACTGCATGCGCGAGTCAGGTGGTCAGTTCCTGATCAGCCACGTGATCAGTGCGTGCACAGTCCCATGATCAGTGCCTGTCGGTCACGCGGTCGTGATCACTGCCTGATAAACACGTGATCAGTGCCCGATCAGCCCGTCATCAGTACATGCGCGTGTCATCAGTGCGTGATCAGTGCGTGATCAGTGTAGCCACGTGATCAGTGCATGCTCAGTCACGTGATCTGGACTTGATCAGCCACGTGATCAGTGCCTGCAGAGTCACGTGATCAGGGCCTGCTGAGCTGCGTGATTCCTGCGGCTCATCTGCATGACAATTGCCAGCTGAGCTGCGTGATTCTGTCATGACAATTGCCAGCTGAGCTGCGTGATTCCTGCCTGGTCACCTGCTTGATTGTGCCAGTTGAGCAGCATGATTCGTCACTGCTGAGCCCCATGTTTGTGCCTGCTGATTGCGTGCCGTGTCTGCTCAGCTCTTTGAGTATTGCCTCCTGAGGTCCCTGTTGTGCGCCACCTGCGGGACCAGCCCCAGCTGATCCAGGGTATTCGAGGAGGAGAGATGGCCTGGCGACTATTTATATGCTAATCAGAGATGTCAGAATAATAGAATGAGGAGGCTCAGTAGGAAAATTCGGTGGAGAAAAGAGACTGAGTAGCTTGGTTTTCCCGGGAGACCAATCAAACTTCAAGACAAAAGTTTGCACCACTTACGTAGGCCTCAGGCGCCCTCTCGAATAGCGGAAGGTGCCTCACCTAGAAACCTTCTCGAGTGGGTCTTGCAGCCCAGGCATAATTAGTAAGCGTGGTGGGTTCCTCGCTCCAGATGGAACTCAGCTGGAAGTTAAATGGAAGAATGACAGTAACTTTATGAATTGGGCTGTAAGTTAACTCTTTGACAGAAGAGCGAGATGGTGGTGGGGACAGCCCCAGTGAAATCAGAGTGTGAGCACAAAGCAATACAGTAGGCAGACTTTGTTTTTTTGGCGGAGTTGCCGAGAATATCTGGTGGACTCCTGAGGATCGATCCCGTATTTGCGTATGCTGAGCCTCCTTCCTCATGACCTTTGTCCAGAGTGGAATGCCTCCCGGCTCCCGGCACATGATCAGTGCATGCTCAGTCACGATATCAGTGCATGAGCAGCCGCGTGATCACTGAGGCACAGTTACGTGATCAGCGCCTCTCAGTCAGGTGATCACCGTATGATAAACACGTGATCAGTGAATGACCAGCCGCGTGATCACTGCATGCGCAATCAGGTGGTCAGTTCTGATCAGCCACGTGATCAGTCCCGTGCACAGTCCCATGATCAGTGCCTGTCGTGTCACTGATCACTGCCTGTAAACAGTCGCGTGATCAGTGCATGTGCCCGATCAGCCCGTCATCAGTACATGCGCAGTCGCGTGATCAGTGCATGATAGCCACGTGATCAGTGCATGCTCAGTCACGTGATCGTGATCTGGACTTGATCAGCCACGTGATCAGTGCCTGCAGAGTCACGTGATCAGGGCCTGCTGAGCTGCGTGATTCCTGCTGGCTCATCTGCATGACAATTGCCAGCTGAGCTGCGTGATTCCTGTCGGCTCATCTGTGACAATTGCCAGCTGCCAGCTGGGCTGCGTGATTCCTGCCTGGTCACCTGCTTGATTGTGCCAGTTGAGCAGCATGATTCGTCACTGCTGAGCTCCATGTTTGTGCCTGCTGATTGCGTGGCCGTGTCTGCTCAGCTCTTTGAGTGTGCCTCCTGAGGTCCCTGTTGGGTGCCACCTGCGGGGACCAGCCCCAGCTGATCCAGGGTATTGAAGGAGAGATGGCCTAAGCGACTATTTATATGCTAATCAGAGATGTCAAGAATAATAGTATGAGGAGAGCTCAGTAGGAAAATTCGGTGGAGAAAAGAGACTGAGTAGCTTGGTTTTGGCGGGAGACCAATCAAACTTCAAGACAAAAGTTTGCACCACTTACGTGGCCTCAGGCGCCCTCTCGAATAGCGGAAGGTGCCTCACCTAGAAACCTTCTCGAGTGGGTCTTAGCAGCCCAGGCATAATTAGTAAGCGTGGTGGGTTCCTCGCTCCAGATGGAGACTCAGCTGGAAGTTAAATGGAAGAATGACAAGTAACTTTATGAATTGGGCTGTAATTTAACTCTTTGACAGAAGGCGAGATGGTGGTGGGGACAGCCCCAGTGAAATCAGAGGTGAGCACAAAGCAATACAGTAGGCAGACTTTGTTTTTTTGGCGGAGTTGCCGAGAATATCTGGTGGACTCCTGAGGATCGATCCCGTATTTGCGTATGCTGAGCCTCCTTCCTCATGACCTTTGTCCAGAGTGGAATGCCTCCCCGGCTCCCGGCATGGTCAGTGCATGCTCAGTCACGATATCAGTGCATGAGCAGCCACGTGATCACTGAGGCACAGTTTCGTGATCAGCGCCCTCTCAGGTGTCAGGTGATCACTGTATGATAAACACGTGATCAGTGAATGACCAGCCACGTGATCACTGCATGCGTGCCTGTCAGGTGGTCAGTTCCTGATCAGCCACGTGATCAGTGCGTGCACAGTCCAATGATCAGTGCCTGTCAGTCACTGATCGCCTGCCTGAGAAAACACGTGATCAGTGCATGATGAGCCATGTGATCAGTGGCGGATCAGCCCGTCATCAGTGCATGTGCAGATCGCGTGATCAGTGCATGATAGCCACGTGATCAGTGCATGCTCAGTCACGTGATCTGGACTTGATCAGCCACGTGATCAGTGCCTGCAGAGTCACGTGATCAGGGCCTGCTGAGGCCGTGATTCCTGCTGGCTCATCTGCGTGACAATTGCCTGCTGGCTCGTGATTCCTCGGCTCATCTGCATGACAATTGCCAGCTGAGCTGCGTGATTCCTGCCTGGTCACCTGCTTGATTGTGCCAGTTGAGCAGCATGATTCGTCACTGCTGAGCCCCATGTTTATTGCCTGCTGATTGCGTGGTTCGTGTCTGCTCAGCTCTTTGAGTATTGCCTCCTGAGGTCCCTGTTGGGCGCCACCTGCGGACCAGCCCCAGCTGATCCAGGGTATTGAAGGAGAGATGGCCTGGCGACTATTTATATGCTAATCAGAGATGTCAAGAATAATAGAATGAGGAGAGCTCAGTAGGAAAATTCGGTGGAGAAAAAGACTGAGTAGCTTGGTTTTTGGAGACCAATCAAACTTCAAGACAAAAGTTTGCACCACTTACGTAGGCCTCAGGCGCCCTCTCGAATAGCGGAAGGTGCCTCACCTAGAAAACCTTCGAGTGGGTCTTAGCAGCCCAGGCATAATTAGTAAGCGTGGTGGGTTCCTCGCTCCAGATGGAACTCAGCTGGAAGTTAAATGGAAGAATGACAAAGAACTTTTTATGAATTGGAGCTGTAAGTTAACTCTTTGACAGAGAGGCGAGATGGTGGTGGGGACATCCCCAGTGAAATCAGAGGTGAGCACAAAGCAATACAGTAGGCAGACTTTGTTTTTTTGGGGCAGAGTTGCCCGAGAATATCCTGGTGGACTCCTGAGGATCGATCCCGTATTTCCGTATGCTGAGCCTCCTTCCTCATGACCTTTGTCCAGAGTGGAATGCCTCCCCGGCTCCCCGCACATGATCAGTGCATGCTCAGTCACGATATCAGTGCATGAGCAGCCACGTGATCACTGAGGGCACAGTTACGTGATCAGCGCCTCTCAGTCAGGTGATCACCGTATGATAAACACGTGATCAGTGAATGACCAGCCACGTGATCACTGCATGCGCAGTCAGGTGGTCAGTTCCTGATCAGCCACGTGATCAGTGCGTGCACAGTCCCATGATCAGTGCCTGTCAGTCACTGATCACTGCCTGATAAACACGTGATCAGTGCCCGATCAGCCACGTCATCAGTACATGCAAAGTCACGTGATCAGTGCATGATAGCCACGTGATCAGTGCATGCTCAGTCACGTGATCTGGACTTGATCAGCCACGTGATCAGTGCCTGCAGAGTCACGTGATCAGGGCCTGCTGAGCTGCGTGATTCCTGCCGGCTCATCTGCATGACAATTGCCAGCTGAGCTGCGTGATTCCTGTCGGCTCATCTGCTTGACAATTGCCAGCTGAGCTGCGTGATTCCTGCCTGGTCACCTGCTTGATTATTGCCAGTTGAGCAGCATGATTCGTCACTGCTGAGCCCCATGCTTATTGCCTGCTGATTGCGTGCTTCGTGTCTGCTCAGCTCTTTGAGTATTGCCTCCTGAGGTCCCTGTTCGTGCGCCACCTGCCGGGGACCAGCCCCAGCTGATCCAGGGTATTCGAAGGAGAGATGGCCTAGGCGACTATTTATATGCTAATCAGAGATGTCAAGAATAATAGTATGAGGAGAGCTCAGTAGGAAAATTCGGTGGAGAAAAGAGACTGAGTAGCTTGGTTTTCGCGGGAGACCAATCAAACTTCAAGACAAGAAGTTTGCACCACTTACGTAGGCCTCAGGCGCCCTCTCGAATAGCGGAAGGTGCCTCACCCTAGAAACCTTCTCGACTGGGTCTTAGCAGCCCAGGCATAATTAGTAAGCGTGGTGGGTTCCTCGCTCCAGATGGAGACTCAGCTGGAAGTTAAATGGAAGAATGACAAGGAACTATATGAATTGGAGCTGTAAGTTAACTCTTTGACAGAGAGAGCGAGATCGTGGTGGGGGACATCCCCCAGTGAAATCAGAGGTGAGAGCACAAAGCAATACCGTAGGCAGACTTTGTTTTTTTGGGGCAGAGTTGCCCGAGAATATCCTGGTGGACTCCTGAGGATCGATCCCGTATTTCCGTATGCTGAGCCTCCTTCCTCATGACCTTTGTCCAGAGTGGAATGCCTCCCCGGCTCCCCGCACATGATCAGTGCATGCTCAGTCACGATATCAGTGCATGAGCAGCCACGTGATCACTGAGGGCACAGTTACGTGATCAGCGCCTCTCAGTCAGGTGATCACCGTATGATAAACACGTGATCAGTGAATGACCAGCCACGTGATCACTGCATGCGCAGTCAGGTGGTCAGTTCCTGATCAGCCACGTGATCAGTGCGTGCACAGTCCCATGTTCAGCGCCTGTCAGTCACTGATCATTGCCTGAGAAACACGTGATCAGTGCATGATGAGCCATGTGATCAGTGGCGGATCAGCCCCGTCATCAGTGCATGTGCAGTCACGTGATCAGTGCATGATAGCCACGTGATCAGTGCATGCTCAGTCACGTGATCTGGACTTGATCAGCCACGTGATCAGTGCCTGCAGAGTCACGTGATCAGGGCCTGCTGAGCTGCGTGATTCCTGTCGGCTCATCTGCATGACAATTGCCAGCTGAGCTGCGTGATTCCTGTCGGCTCATCTGCTTGACAATTGCCAGCTGAGCTGCGTGATTCCTGCCTGGTCACCTGCTTGATTATTGCCAGTTGAGCAGCATGATTCGTCACTGCTGAGCTCCATGTTTAGTGCCTGCTGATTGCGTGGTTCGTGTCTGCTCAGCTCTTTGAGTATTGCCTCCTGAGGTCCCTGTTCGTGCGCCACCTGCCGGGGACCAGCCCCAGCTGATCCAGGGTATTCGAAGGAGAGATGGCCTAGGCGACTATGTATATGCTAATCAGAGATGTCAAGAATAATAGAATGAGGAGAGCTCAGTAGGAAAATTCGGTGGAGTAAAAGACTGAGTAGCTTGGTTTCCCCGGAGACCAATCAAACTTCAAGACAAGAGTTTGCACCACTTACGTAGGCCACAGGCGCCCTCTCGAATAGCGGAAGGTGCCTCACCTAGAAACCTTCTCGAGTGGGTCTTAGCAGCCCAGGCATAATTAGTAGCGTGGTGGGTTCCTCGCTCCCAGATGGAGACTCAGCTGGAAGTTAAATGGAAGAATGACAAGTAACTTTATGAATTGGGCTGTAAGTTAACTCTTTGACAGAGAGGCGAGATGGTGGTGGGACAGCCCCAGTGAAATCAGAGGTGAGAGCACAAAGCAATACAGTAGGCAGACTTTGTTTTTGGGGGAGTTGCCGAGAATATCGGGTGGACTCTGAGGCTCGATCCACATTTGCGTATGCGAGCCTCCTTCCTCATGACCTTTGTCCAGAGTGGAATGCCTCCCGGCTCCCGGCACATGATCAGTGCATGCTCAGTCACGATATCAGTGCATGAGCAGCCGCGTGATCACTGAGGGCACAGTTCGTGATCAGCGCCTCTCAGTCAGGTGATCACCGTATGATAAACACGTGATCAGTGAATGACCAGCCGCGTGATCACTGCATGCGCGATCAGGTGGTCAGTTCTGATCAGCCACGTGATCAGTCGTGCACAGTCCCTGATCAGTGCCTGTCAGTCACTGATCACTGCCTGATAAACCGTGATCGTGATCAGCCCGTCAT
>NW_027218499.1:0-55379 GCF_027580195.1 Bos mutus
AGGAGGGCCCAGAGGAGCTATTCCACATTCAAGATCAGGAAGGGGGCATGAGGAGATACCCCTCGTCCAAGGTAAGGAGCAGCGGCTGTACTTTGCTGGAGCAGCTGTGAAGAGATACTCCATTAACAAGGTAAGAGAAACCCAAGTAAGATGGTAGGTGTTGCAAAAGGGCATCAGAGGGCAGACACACTGAAACCATAATCACATAAGACTGAGGCTACATATTCACCTTAATTATAGTTTCCTTCATTGTACAAAAGCTATAGAGCTTAATTAGGTTCCTTTTTAAAAAAATTTTGTTTTTATTTCCTTTTTTCTAGCAATGGGTCATAGAGGATCTTGCTGTGTCTTATTTTAGGGTGGTTATACCTATGTTTTACTCTAAGGGTTTTATATTTTCTGGTCTTACATTTACATCTGTAATCCATTTTGAGTTTATTTTTGAACATGATGTTAGATAGTGTTCTAGTTTCTACACATAGCTGTCCAGTTTTCCCAGTAACACTTTTTGAAGAAAATATATTTTGCTGTTTCATATTTTTGCTTCTATTGTCAAAGATAATGGGTGTATGAATTTATCTTGGACTTTATCATTTGTTCTATTGGTCTATATTTCTATGTTTGTGCAAGTTTCATACTCTTGCTATCTTTGTGGTGTAGTCTGAAGTCAGAAAGTTTGACTCTTCTAGTTCCATTCTTCTTTTTCAAACTTGCTTTGGCTCTTCAAGGTCTTACGTGTTTCCATGCACATCGTAAAATAATTTGTTCTAGTTTTATGAAAAATATTGCTGGTAGTTTGAGAGGTATTGTATTGAATCTATTGATGGTTTTGGGTGGTATATTCATTTTAAATATATCAATTCGTCCTCCAAGAACATGATGTGTTTCTCCATCTATATGTGTTTTGCTTTCTTTCATCAGTGCTTACTTTTTATCTCTCTGGGAAAGAGAAAGTTGCTCAGTCATGTCTGACTCTTTGCAATCCCATGAACTACACCGTGTATGGAATTTGTAATTCTCCAAGCCAGAATACTGGCATGCGTAGCCTTTCCCTTATCCCAAGGATCTTCCCAACCCAGGGATCAAACACAGGTCTCACACATTGCAGGAGGATTCTTTACCAGCTGGCCCACAAGGGAAGCCCAAGAATACAATAGTGGGTAGCCTATCCCTTCTTCAGGGGGTCTTCCTGACCCAAGAATTGAACCGGAGTCTCCTGCATTGCAGGCAGCTTGTTTACCAGTTGAGCTATCAGGGAAGCCCTTTGTCTCTTTATACAAATTTATTTCTAGTTATTTTATTCCTTTCATTACAATGGTGAACAGGATTATTCCTTAATTTCTCTTTCTGAATTTTCATTGTTAGTGTATAGGAATATAAGGGTTTCTGTGTATTAATTTTATACCCTGCACATTTATTTATTCATTGATTAACTCCAGTAATTTTCTGGTGGCATCTCTTGGGTTTTCTGTGTAAAGGATAATATCATGTGCAAATAGAGAGAGTTTTACCTCTTCTTTTCCAATGAGGATTCGTTTTATATCTTTTTCTTCTTTGAAAAGTGTGACTAGAATTCCCAAAACGAGTAGTGATGGGTATGGGCACCCTAGTCTTAATGCTGATTTTAAAGGAAATGTTTTAAGTTTTTCATTATTGACAATGATGTTTGCAGTGGTTTTGTCATATTTGGCTTTCATTATGTTGAGGTATGTTTCGTCTAATACTACTTTGGCAGAATTTTCTTTTTTCATAAAAAAAAAAAACTTTGAATCTTATTGGTCAAATTTGAATTTGGTGCTGTTTACCTCCAAATTATTTGTGTTTCCTCTATTTTTTTTTCTTCTGTAGTTGATATCTGATCTAAAAACATTGTTCTCAGAAAATACGCTTCAAAACATTACAATTTCTTGAAGTTTACCAAGGTTAGACGTGATCTTGGATGTTATCTGTCCTAAGATAATGTTCCATTTGCATTTGAGAATAAGGATAAAAAGGTGAAATTTGTTCCTTTGGGGTGGGATACCCTGTGGATATCAGTTAGGTCAAACTGGTCTAATGTATCATCTAAAACTTGAGTTTTCCTTATTGGTTTTCTGTCTGGATGATCTGTCCGTGTTATGAGTGGAGTATTAAAATCACCCAAAACTATTGGTTAGTGTCTATTTCTGCTCTAATAGTTGTTGGCACTTGACTCTTCTATTGAGGTGCTCCTACATTGGGTGCATACAGCTTCTTCTTGGATTGATACCTTGATTATTAGGTAATGCAAACTTCTTTGTCTCCTATAATGGTATTTAATTAAAGTCCATTTACCTGATATGAGTATTGCTCCTCCCACTTTCTTTTGCTCTCCATTTTCACAAAATAACTTTTTCCTGGCCATCAGGAAAAAAGTATTTTGAGAAGTATGATCTTATTACAATTTACTATATATTTTTGTGGCTTTGTTTTTGTAAAGCTTTTCTGTTTCCTAGATAGCATATTCAAAAGCAGAGACATTACTTTGCCAACAAAGGTTCGTCTAGTCAAGGCTATGGTTTTTCATATGGTCATGTATGGATGTGAGAGTTGGACTGTGAAGAAGGCTGAGCGCAGAATTGATGCTTTTGAACTGTGGTGTTGAAGAAGACTCTTGAGAGTCCCTTGGACTGCAAGGAGATGCAACCAGTCCATTCTGAAGGAGATCAGCCCTGGGATATTTTTTGGAAGAAATGATGCTAAAGCTGAAACTCCAGTACTTTGGCCACCTCATTCGAAGAGTTGACTCATTGGAAAAGACTCTGATGCTGGGAGGGATTGGGGGCAAGAGGAGAAGGGGACGACAGAGGAGGAGATGGCTGGATGGCATCACTGACTCGATGGACGTGAGTCTGAGTGAACTCTGGGAGTTGGCGATGGACAGGGAGGCCTGGCGTGCTGCAGTTCATGGGGTTGCAAAGAGTAAGACACAACTGAGTGACTGAATTTAGAAGAGTGCCTTGTAATTTTCTTGAGTGTGTTCTTGTTTTGTGGAAGATTAGCATGGGTTGTCTTGCACTGGAGCTTGCTGCTCTTGGATGGAGCTTGCTTTCAGTGTAGGCATGTCTCCTTTTGGATGGGATCTTGTCTATCACTATTTCCTGGGGCCAGGGGTTTCTATGATGATCCAAAGTTCTGGAGCTAAGCTACCTAGCTGTGGTTTTTGGTCCCCCTCTTTCAGTAACCTCAAGACTATACTTTCAACATTGTACAGAAGACAAAACCCCATGTTAGTGGTGAAATAACTCCACATCCTGAACAATCAAAGAGATTCACAGCATTATATATAGAAAAGAAGAGGGAAAAGTTAGACAGAGGTGATCAGGAAGAGAAAGGAAAGTGAGCAATCAAGCCTGTAATCAAATCCCTGAATGAAAATGGATATTAAAAAATAGACTCTTAATGCTACAAAATTAACAAATACCAGAAAGCAAAAATTAAAAAACCTAGACTAGAATTTGGATTCCCAAATGTATAATATAAAATAAGCTGAAAACATAATGGAAAACAAAAATTAGAAAAAAAATATTGTGGGATCAGTTCAGTGTCAGGATTTCCCTTGTTCTAGCTTGCACTTTTCCTCAAAGTCTGCAATTGTCCTTAAATGCAGTATTCCTGCTTGATTTTAATCTGTTCCACCTGCCACTTCTGGAGTGTTTCTCCTATCTTATCTTTACTTAGGTTGGCCTCCTCTGCTTGCAAGTCTATTCAATGTCTAATCTAAGCCCTGATAGGAAGAGGTGACAGTAGACCCTTATTCAGGGTCATTTGTTCTGTTGTGCTGTGGAGAGGCAGGAGCACTGCAAACAAATACTACTGGGATTTGTGGGGAGCGCTTGTAGTGAATGGACAGCACAGGGCCTGCCAAAGTCCAAGGTGATGTGCACTTCTCAGGTCCAATCACTCAAGCTCCTGGGTGCCCCTCAAGTGCACAGTTATAGGAGGGCCATGTATCTCGTGCACTTCCCAGGCCCAAGGTACCTAGGGTCTATCCTGTGCTAGGCTAGCAGTCCCAGGTTGGCCATGTGTCTCCTGCACTTCCCAGGTCCAAGCTGCTCAGATTCCTGGGTGTTGTATGAAGGACCAGTCCCAGTTGAGCCATGTTTCTCTTGCTCTTCCCAGGCCCAAGCAGTCCAGACTTCCAGGTTCTCTGTCGGGGCACAGTTCCAGCTTGAATCTTTGTCTCCTGCACTTCCAAGGCCCAAGCTGCTCATATTTCTGGGTGTTCTATGACTGCCCAGTTCCAGTTGAGCCATGCATCTCCCGCTCTTTCCAGGCCAAAGTGGCCTGGTGTTCTGCCCGAGCATAGTCCCACGTGGGCTGTTTGTCTAATGCACTTCGCAGGTCCAAGCTGCTCATGTTCCAGGATGTTCCAGAGTACACTATTCCAGAGAGCCACTCAGGCTCTCAGGATAGCCGTGATGTCATAGTCCCTGGTGGGCCATGTTTTTCGTGCACTTCTCAGGTTCATTCTTGTCAGTTTCTCAGATACTCCACAAGCATACAGTCCATGCATGATGAGCTGTGCATCTCCTCAGAGGAGTTGCTCTCTGGTTATGACACTTGGCAGGTATAAACTGTCCCAGATGTCAGGAAGCCATGGTTAGAGGAGGCTCATGGATAGAGGAGGCTCATGGATAGAGTCTGCTCACAGCTTGGCAGGAGATGCAGTCTCCAGGGCCTAAAAGGTTATGGCCTTCTGTCTCTGGCTGTCAACATTCTGAATCTTTGCCTCCTGGGAGGGCCATAATGGAAGCTAGCTTGCTCTCCTTTGGTAAATACTAGGGCAAAGTCTGTTCTGTAAGCAGGTCAGGGGTCACAGTGTGGTGTTAGAGCCTTCCCATGGGAACATTCCTTTTCTTTTTTTTTTTTTATTTATTTTTTTTGTCTCTCTGGCCTTGTGTGCTTCAGCCTGCTGCTTCACATTAGCTCTCTCAGAGTGTCCTCAGAGCATTCAAACCCCATCTTTATTCTAAGGACTGAAGATGCAGAGGGAGCCTCTGTACATAGCCCCCACTCATTGTGGGTGGACATGAGACTGTGAAGAAATTCTCCACTGATAATTGCTTTTTTGGCTTGAATTCTGAGATGATTTTTTGGGGGGAGGTGGGGGATGGGGTGGCGGGTGGTTATACCACCCTCTGAGATTCCAAAGTGGCACACTGAATCAACCTCTGAGAGGGTTTCCTGTGGTGTGGAAACTTCTCCTTCTCTAATAGCTTAAAATGGATAGTGCTGAATTCATGATCTCTGAAGAAGATTTAACTTTAGGACCAAGGACCAGGCTTGATCACTCAAGAGCTCTTGCATAGCAGAGTATTATTAAAGTAAGAAAAGGAACAGAGAATGCTTCTGAGATGGACATCAGAAGAGGGGTGGAGAATGCTCCCCTTGGTAGTGTTAGCAAGGGAGTTACATACATTTTAATTTAGTGATTATAATAAATCAAAAGAATGTCTCAAGTTTGTGAAAATTTTACCAGACCTACTCCCACAATTTATATTTTAGGATAGCAGGATTAGAATTTAACAATAGAAAGATCCTACCAGACCCACTCCCATTATATAGCTTCTAAAATACTAGGATTCTTCAGAAGGTTTTCAGGGAAGAGAAACTGTCCTCAAGCATAGTACATTGTTACTATATAATCCCAATTACAGAGTTTAAACCGAGTTGTTTGCTGTGTAATCATCAGTTCCAGGTTTAAAGAAAACAACAACAACAACAACATTTTATGTGACTAAGACTAAGGAATATAGACAAAAACAAACAAGCGAGCAAGCAAACATGTTTGCCCTTGTCTCCTCTTTGAGAATTCCAGAACCCTATCCCCTCCTCAAGAATCCAGAAACATTTCTCCTCTTTGGGGAGCCCAGACTTCTTATCAATCTGTCTAGGAGTTGACTCTCTATCCCCAATACAAGTACAGTTCAGTAGCTCAGTCATGTCCAACTATTTGTAACACCAAGGACTGTGGCACACCAGGATCCTCTGTCCATCACCAACTTCCATAGCTTGCTCAAACTCATCTCCATTCAGTCGGTGATGGACTCAGTCTCATCCTCTGTCATCTTGTTCTCCTTCTGCCTTCAATCTTTCCCAGCACTGGGGTCGTTTGAAAGAGTCAGTTCTTTGCATCAGGTAGCCAAAGTATTGTAGCTTCAGCTTTAGCATGAGTCCTTCCAATAAATATTCAGGACTGAATTTTGTATTGACTAATTTTATTGCCTTGCTGTCCAAGGGACTCTCAAGAGTCTTCTCCAACACCACACACTTCAAAAGCATCAATTTTTCAGGGCTCAGATTTCTGTATAGTCCATCTCTCACATCCATGCATGACTACTGAAAACTTATAGCTTGGATTAGAAAGACTTTTGTTAGCAAAGTCGTGTCTCTGTTTTTAAATATCCTGTCTTGGTTGGTCATAGCTTTTCATCCAAGAAGCAAGTGTCCTTTAATTTTATACTGCACTCACCATATACAGTGATTTTGGAGCCAAGAAAATAAAGTCTCTCACACTTTCCATTGTTTCCTCATCTACTTTCCATGAAACCATGGGACCAGAAGCCATTATCTTCATTTTCAAATGTCGAGTTTTAAGCCAGCTTTTTCACTCTCCTGTTTCACTTTCATCAAGAAGCTCTTTAGTCCCTCTTCACTTTCTGCTATATGGGTTTTATCATCTGTGTATCTGAGGTTACTGCTATTTCTCCCAGCAATTTTGATATCAGCTTGTGCTTCATCCAATCTGGAATGTCACATTATGTGCTCTGCATCTAATTTAAATAAGCAGGGTTACAATTCAGAGCCAGTCCATTGTTGCATGGTTCTAGAATCAGTCTCGATCCCTAAATTCTTTGTCTCTCTTTTCTTGTTTATCTTTTCTCCTACCTCATTATGAACTATCTGATAGGCCTTTCAGGTGACCTCTGCCAGCATATAGAACTTGTTTAGTGAAAGTTACTCCATATCCTGACAATCTGTTGAGGTATTTACTGGGGAAAAATTGAACTCATTCTAATATGTCACTGCCATCTTAGGACCAGTCTATCAAGTTTATAGTCAAAGGAATGCATTCTGCCACTCCTAAACAAGTACTCTAAAATAGGCATACTGTCAATTAATACCATCAAATACTATTGAACTCACATGTGAAGCATGCCAGCAGTGAATCGACTTAGCTCACCCTCTGTAGTATGCATCCAGCAACTAATTTGTTTGCATTCTAAAGTATGCTCCTTACCACTGTTGTGCCCCCACTCTGTGGCAATTATGCTGCAACTTATGATCTGGCCCTCATGAGTGTGTGAACCACTACTTCTGATTATGCATGCAGCAACTACTGAGGTTGAAATCACGACTTAGCATACTGCTTTTATTGTGAATTGACTTAGAACAGGTATACTAATTAGCTTGCACTCTGGAATATACATTACAACTCTAGAACATAAGTATCATAACCAAGTGTGCCCGCGCTCTGGACCTGGCATGCCGTAACGACTGAGAATGCAAGACGCTTTTCACAAGTACTGACTCCTGATTTCAAACCACTGCTGCTGCTGCTAAGTCACTTCAGTCGTGTCCGACTCTGTGTGATTGCACAGGTAGCAGCCCACCAGGCTCCCCTATCCCTGGGATTCTTCGGGCAAGAACACTGGAGTGGGTTGCCACTTCCTTATTCAATGCATGCATGTATGCTAAGTCGCTTTAGTCTTGTCCGACTCTGTGCGAACCTATGGAGAGCAGCCCACCAGGCTCCTCTGTCCACGGGATTCTCCAGGCAAGAATATTGGAGTGGGTTGCCATTTCCTTCTCAGATTTCAAACCACATATGCTACAAACACCGAACTTACACTCTGGAATACGCACTTGTCAATACCGAGACCGCCGTCTAGAGGACGAATGCTGTAACTTCTTAGTTTTCAATTTGGATCACCCTTTCTGCCACTATGGAGATTATTAACAAGATTTAGAACAAGTGCCTTGCTGTCACTGAGACTGCACAGTAGAGCATGCATCCCATCACTGCTGAACCCGGGTTCTTGACAATATGGCCTGCCACTACTGAGCCTGTCCCCAAAACATGCCTGTTGTAAGTACACATACACTTTTTGTATATTACACTCTGGATTCTGCATCCCTGCACTACTGAAATTGCCTTCCAGAACAAGAGTTCATCACCTGCTGAACTTTCACTCTAAAGCATAAATATCACAATAATTCGCTTGCTGCTTTATATGTAAGTCAGGCATCTACTCAACCTGTGCTGTAGTTCAGGTGTGCCTAAATAATTACTGAACTTGCACTCTGAAGTTTACTTCTGGACACAACTGAGCCTGCACTCCTGTAGACATAGTGAGTTTGAACACTGGAGCACATGGTACACCTACTGACATGAGCTCAAGTGCAAGCCTCGGGCTCTGCTGAGAACATTCTCTAGTTGCACACATGCTACACTAACTGAACTTGCAATTCGGAGTACAGATCTCATGACTACAGAGTACACACATTTTATCATGGGTTTTGCACTACTGAGGTTTACTCAGAAGCGTATCTCCCATCATGACTGTGTGTGTCTTTGAGAGCTAATGTTCTGACACTACTGAGACTGTGCTGTAGAGTAAGAATGTCTTAACTACACAACTGCACACTGAATCATGCATCCCAGCAGTATCAATCCTAGTACTATGGCACACCTGTCACTTCTGAGCCCTTACACTAAGCAGGCATGGCACAGCTAGTGAGCATGTGGCCTAGAGCATGTGTGGCCTATACTAATTTTGCACTCTAAAGCATGTGTCTTGCCACTTGTAAGCCCAGGCCCCAAAACACTCATATTTCAGCTACTGATTTTGCACCCTGGTACACTGTATTATCACTGCTGAGCCTGCCTTATAGATCATGAGTTCCACTATTACTAATCTCACTCCATAGCCTGTGTGCTTAAACTAGTGATTCCACACTCTGCAGCTGAAACTTGCCAGTGACTTGGCTTGCCCACTATTGCATATTTTCCCCCACTCTTCTTCCTGTACTTTAGAGCAGGTGTCCCAACTACTGAGGTTGCACTCTGGAGGACCTATTCCAGGAAAATGGAGGCTGCATTGCAAAACACATATCCTACCCACGAGTGAACCATCATTCTAGATCAACTGTGTGACCACTAGTGACTTTGAATTCTGAAGCAGTCAAGTCACTTCCTTGAGGTATTGCTCTAGAAGGTGTGTGCAACAATTATTCCAGTGGCATTTTATACCAGCCATTAAGCTGCTAGTCATCCAGCACTCTAGACTGTGCAAGTGCATCCATGGATGATCTGCCACAACTACAGACCTGGTGTATACTTCATATTTCCTGCCTCAATTGATCATGCGTCACAACATACATATGCCACAACACTTGTACTTGCACTGTTGAGGACTTGTCTTCCCCCTACTGAGCTTGTATGGCAGAGCAGGTTTAACACATTTTCTCAGTTTAATCTCTGGATATTCATGCAAAAATAAAAACCCAGCGTTCAAGAAAACTTGTCCCTCAATTACTGAATCTGTGCTCTTTTTTCTAAATTTTATTTTATTTTTTAACTTTACAATATTGTATTGGTTTTGTCATATATAGAAATGAATCCACCACAGGTATACATGTGCTCCCCATTCTGAACGCCCCTCCCTATCGCTCCCCATGCTGTCCCTCTGGGTCCTCCCAGTGCACCAGCTCCAAGCATCCAGTATCGTGCTTCGAACCTGGACTGGTGACTCGTTTCACATGTGATATTAAACATGTTTCAATGCCATTCTCCAAAATCATCCCACTCTCTCCCTCTCCCACAAGTCCAAACGACTGTTCTATATATCAGTGTCTCTTTTGCTGACTCGTATATAGGGTTATTGTTACCATCTTTCTAAATTCCATATATATGTATTAGTATACTGTATTGGTGTTTTTCTTTCTGGCTTACTTCACTCTGTATAATAGGCTCCAGTTTCATCCACCTCATTGGAACTGATTCAAATGCTTTCTTTTTAAAGCCTGAGTAATATTGCATTGTGTATATGTGCCACAGCTTTCTTATCCATCCATCTGCTGATGAACATCTAGGTTGCTACCATGTCCTGCTTATTATAAACTGTGCTGCGATGAAATTGGGGTACATGTGTCTCTTTCAATTCTGGTTTCCTCAGTGTGTATACCCAGCACTGGGATTGCTGGATCAACAGATCAGATCAGTGGCTCAGTCATGTCCGACTCTTTTCGACCCCATGAACCGCAGCATGCTAGGCCTCCCTGTCCATCACCAACTCCCGGAGTTCACCCAGACTCATGTCCATCGTATCAGTGATACCATCCAGCCATCTCATCCACTGTCGTCCACTTCTCCTCCTGCCCCCAATCCCTACCAGCATCAGAGTCTTTTCCAGTGAGTCAACTTTTCGCATGAGGTGGCCAAAGTACTGGAGTTTCAGCTTTAGCATCATTCCCTCCAAAGAAATCCCAGGGCCGATCTCCTTCAGAATGGATTTGTTGGATCTCCTTGCAATCCAAAGGACTCTCAAGAGTCTTCTCCAACAACACAGTTCAAAAGCATCAATTCTTTGGCTCTCATCCTTCTTCACAGTCCAACTCTTACATCCATACATAACCAAAGGAAAAACCATAGCCTGACTAGACGAATCTTTGTTGGCAAAGTAATGTCTCTGCTTTGGAATATGCTATCTAGGTTGGTCATAACTTTTCTTCCAAGGAGTAAGTGTCTTTTAATTTCATGGCTGCAGTCACCATCCGCAGTGATTTTGGAGCCCAGAAAAATAAAGTCTGACACTGTTTCCACTGTTTCCCCATCTATTTCCCATGAAGTGATGTGACCGGATGCCATGATCTTCGTTTTCGGACTGTTGAGCTTTAAGCCAACTTTTTCACTCTCCACTTTCACTTTCATAAAGAGGCTTTTGTGTTCCTCTTCACTTTCTTCCAGAAGGGTGGTGTCATCTGCATATCTGAGGTTATTGATATTTCTTCCGGCAATCTTGATTCCAGTTTGTGTTTCTTCCAGTCCAGCGTTTCTCATGATGTACTCTGCATATAAGTTAAATAAACTGTATACAGCCTTGACAAACTCCTTTTCCTTTTTGGAACGAGTCTGTTGTTCCATGTCCAGTTCTAACTGTTGCTTTCTGACCTGCATACAAATTTCTCAAGAGGCAGATCAGGTGGTCTGGTATTCCCATCTCTTTCAGAATTTTCCAAATTTTTTTGTGATCCACACAGTCAAAGGCTTTGGCATAGTCAATAAAGCAAAATAGATGTTTTTCTGGAACTCTCTTGCTTTTTCTGTGATCCATAAGGCATTATTATTTCCAGGTTTTTAAGGAATGTCCACACTGTTCTCCATAGTGGCTGTACTTGTTTGCATTCCCACCAACAGTGTAAGAGGGTTCCCTTTTCTTCACACCCTCTCCAGCATTTATTGCTTGTAGACTTTTAGATTGCAGCCATTCTGACTGGCGTGAAATGCTACCTCATAGTGTTTTGATTTGCATTTCTTGATAATGAGTGATGTTGAGCATCTTTTCATGTGTTTGTTAGCCATCTGTATGTCTTCTTTGGAGAAATGTCTATTTAGTTCTTTGGCCCATTTTTTGATTGGGTCATTTATTTTTCTGGAGTTGAGCTGTAGGAGTTGCTTGTATATTTTTGAGATTAGTTGTTTGTCAGTTTCTTCATTTACTATTATTTTCTCCCATTCTGAAAGGTTTCTTTTCACCTTGCTTATAGTTTCCTTTGTTGTGCAGAAGCTTTTAAGTTTAATTTGTCCCATTTGTTTATTTTTGCTTTTATCCAATATTCTGGGAGGTGGGTCATAGAGGATCCTGCTGTGATGTATGTCAGAGAGTGTTTTGCCTATGTTCTCCTCTAGGAGTTTTATAGTTTCTAGTCTTACGTTTAGATCTTTAATCCAGTTTGAGTTTATTTTTGCATATGGTGTTAGAAAGTGTTCTAGTTTCATTCTTTTACAAGTGGTTGACCAGTTTTCCCAGCATCACTTGTTAAAGAGATTGTCTTTAATCCATTGTATATTCTTGCCTCCTTTGTCAAAGATAATCTACACGCCTAAACAAGTGTACTGCAACTCCTGAGACAACATTCTGAAGCACAGGTAGACCAGGCATGCTGTATCTGCTGAACTTAACTCTTCAGCATGCATCTCAACAGTGAAACACACTTTAAACATACCCCTGTTAATACAGACACATTATCTAGAGCAGGCATGCTTCAAATACTGAATCTTTGCTTTAGAGGACTCGTTCGCCATCTCCTGAGATTGTGCTTTTGAGGATTCTCCCCACCACTACTAAGACTGTGCTCTAGAGCAGACATGACACAAAGAGTAGGTTGGCACTTTGGAGCCTGTATATGTCACTACTGTGTCTGAGCTCTAGCATAGAAGTACTGAAACTACTTAGCTTGCAATCTGGAGGCCACTAGTGTGCTTGCACTTTAGAACAGGCTGTCTGAAGCTATCCCATTGGCAATGGCAACATGCTTCCAGCCACTACAGAATGAACACTAAAGCACCGTTCCTGCCACTATTGAGCATGTACTCTACAACAAGATGACTAAAACTGCTTAGTTGCATTGTGGAGCATACCTCTTTCCACAACTGAACTTGCATTCTACAGCAAATGTTACACAACCACTGATCTTGTGCTCTAGAATTGACACGCCATAAATAATTTTCGTAATATTTGAACCATGTGTCTGGCCAACACTAAATCCATGCTTCAGATCAGCTGTGCTGAAATCACTGAGCTTGCCCTCAGGTGCATGTCTGAACTCACATTTTATAGCACACCTACTGCCACTGTGGATTCTGTGCTCTAAAACTATTGTGAAATGAGAGAACAAGATGGTGGAGCTGTAGGTGGATGTGGACTACATCTCTCCATGGATACATCAAGCATACACCTTCAGACACAGACGAGTAATCAGAACATCAGCTGAAAGCAGACAGGAGTACCTGACCAGTGGAAAAGAATATATAGAACCACGCAAAACTCAGTAGGATGAAAGAACTGGGGAAAAAAAGACAGGAGTGTTAGTAGGACTGGATCTGCCCTGAATGGGTGAAGGAACTGAAGCAGGGGTGTAATCCCACATTAGGGGAATTGTCTGAACCATAGAATAAATATTTAAAGCTGAGAGTGAAACAGCTGGTCTGTGGAAACCTAGATGCAATGAGAATCAGTGAGTCCTTGCTATAGACGTACATACCCCAGATAAGGACATATGTCCGCTGAAAGGCACAGTGGCTGGAAGCTGGAGTTTAGGGATTCTGGAGCAATTCCTGGGCGAAGGTTGCTGTTTACTGTGGAGAGATGGAGAGAGAAGGTGTGAGGGAAGAGACTGTGGTAGGATACACCTGTCGAGGATAGTCAGGCAGCCACAGAAGCAAGGCAATATCACTGAATCACATGTATGAGGGTGGAGCAATCACCATAGCCTCTCTCTCCTCACATGCTAGCATCAGCAGTTACTACAGTAGTGAGGCTGACCCATCAAATGCTGAACACACTGAAATACAGAGCAGGACACCACCCAGGGTGCTCCTTTAAGTGCCTGATGACAAAACTAGAGTAAAACCCCACTCAGGATGCTCCTTTAAGTGCCTGATGCACTGATGTACAGAGCAGGACCCCATTCAGGGAGATCTTTCTATGTGCTAGCACACTGAACAACCCGGAAGGATCCTAGGCAAGGAAGCCTTCTAAGTGCTGCCTGAATGGGTGGAACTAGGGAGAAAGACTGGCCAAAGAGGCTTTCTGATTGCCAGCTACAAGAAGCTCAAAAAAAGATTGATGGGGCCATAGCTCCTGTGGTCTAGTCAGTCTGTGTCCCTGCACCCTGCACACTTGGCACCGCCAGAGTCCCTGAAAGCCAAGCAGCTGCTCCACCTTCACAGTTAACTTACTGGAGAAAAGCTGCCACAGGTAAATAAAAAAAAAGAAAAAGAAAAAGAGAAAAAGAAAAATCTTGCAACTATTTGCACAAGATTGCTTCAGTCCTGTCTAACTCTTTGTGGGACACATTTCACCGCTGCAGAGAACAAGCTCTAAAATACATATACTGGAACAACTGACCTTTTCCATTCTTGTTACCACTGCCGAGTTTTCCAAATATGCTGGCACATTGAATTCAGCACTTTCACAGCACTATCTTTTAGGATTTGAAATCGCTCAACTGGGGTTCCATATCTCCACTAGCTTTGTTTGTATTGATGCTTCCTAAGGCTCACTTGACTTCATGTTCCTGGATGTCTGGCTCTAGGTGAGTGATCACATCATGATGATTACCTGGATCATGAAGATCTTTTCTGTATAGGTCTTCAATCTTTTCTGTATAGATTCTTGCTACCTCTTCTTAATACCTTCTGCTTCTGTTGGGTCCATACAATTTCTGTCTTTTATTGTGTCCAAGAAGGAAATGGCAACCCACTCCAGTGTCCTTGCCTGGAGAATCCCAGGGACGGGGGAGCCTGGTGGGCTGCCGTTTATGGGGTCGCACAGAGTCGACCATGACTGAAGTGATGCAGCAGCAGCAGTTGCATGAAATGTTCCCTTGGTATCTCTAATTTTCTTGAAGAGGTCGCTATTCTTTCCCATTCTATGGTCTTCCTCTATTTCTTTGCAATGATCACTGAGGAAGGCTTTCTTATCTCTCCTTGCTATTCTTTAGTAATCTGCAGTCATATGGGTATATCTTCCCTTTTCTCCTTTGCCTTTTGCTTCTCTTCTTAACTATTTGTAAGGCCTCCTCAGACACCATTTTGACTTTTGCATTTCTTTTCTTGGGGATGGTCTTGATCACTGCCTCCTGTACAATTTCATGAACCTCTATCTGTAGTTCTTCAGGCACTCTATCAAATCTAATCTCTTAAATCTTTTGTAACGTCCACTGTATAATCAATCATAAGGGATCTGATTCAGGTCATACCTGAATCATCTAGTGGTCTTCCCTACTTTCTTCAGTTTAAGTCTAAGTCTATAGCATTAGTCACACAAATACTGAGCTTCCACTCTGAACCTTCCTTCTTACAAGTATTTGTCCAACATTTTAGAGCACTTTTGCTGCACCTATTTATTGTCACTCTGAAACACATGTACCATCACTCCTGAAAGGATGCTCAAGTGCATGCATTTAACTCCTACTGAACCTGTGCTCCAGAGTAGGCATGCCGATCTACTAAGCTTACATTCTGCCACATGCGTTTTCTACTACCTAGACTATGATACTGAGGTCATGCTGCAAATACATAGTTGCAATCTCAAGCTTATCTTCTTTGACTTTCAGCTTTTATACCAGCACACATGTTCTGACCCTCCTAAGCACACTTTCTTGAGTAGGTATTAAACAGCTGTTGAGGTTGTATTCTGGAGCATGCCCCTGCTGTATTTGAACACATTTATTTATTTATTTTCATATTTCTTTTAAAAATGATTTATTTTAATTGGAATAGAATTACTATGTATTACAGTGATGGTTTTTGACATATACATCAACATGAACCACCCACATGAAAATACATATGTCTCCCTATCCTGAACACAACTCAAACCTCCCTTTTTACCCCATGCTTCTGGGTTCTTCCACAGCACGAGTTGGGTGCATCTTTCATGCATTGAACTTGCACTGGTCATCTCTTTTATATATGGTAATGTACCTGTTTCAATGATATGTTATCAAATCATCCCATCCTTGAACTCTCCCATTGAGTCTAAGAGTCTGTTCTTTATATGGGGATCTTCTTTACTAGCCTCTGTGAGGATCATTGTTACTGTCTTCCTAAATCCCATTTAAATGCATTAATAAGCAATATTTGCCTCTCTTTAACTTTTTTCACTCTGAATAATAGGCTGTAGGTTGAACTGCCTCATTAAAAGTGACACAAATATATGCCTTTCTGTAGCTGAGTAATATACCACAAATTCCTTATATATTCATCTGCTGATGTGTATCTAGATTACTTCCATGTCATAGCTATTGTAAAGAGAATTGAAATAAACACTGGGGCACATGTGTTTCTTTCAATTCTAATTCCCTCTGGGTATATGCAAAGAAGTGGGGTCTGGGTCATATGACAGTTTTAGTCCAAGTTTCTCAAGGAATCTCCAAACTGTTCTGCATACAGGTTGTACCAGTTTGTGTTACGGGCAACAGTGTATTAGGGTTAACTTTTCTCCACAGCCTTACCAGGATTTCTTGCTTGTAGAATTTCTGGTGATGGCCATTCTGAACAGTATGAGATGACCAGTCATTAAAATTTTAATTTTCATTTATCTAATAATGAATGATTTTAAGCATATTTCATGTATTTATTAGCCATCTGTATATCTTCTTTAAAGAAATGCCTGGGGAGGAGCCAAGATGGTGGAGGACTAGGACGGGGAGAACACTTTCTCCCCCACAAATTCATCAAAAGAGCATTTAAACGTTAAGTAAATTCCACAAAACAACTTCTGAATGCCAGCAGAGGACATCAGGTACCCAGAGAAGCAACCCAACTCTTCGAAAGGAGGTAGGAAAAAATATAAAAGATAAAAAAAGAGACAAAAGAGGGAGGGACGGAGCTCCATCCCGGGAAGGGAGTCTTAAAAAGAGAGAAGTTTCCAAACACCAGGAAACCTTCTCACTGCTGAATCTGTGCCGAGATTTGGAAGCACAGAGGGCAACATAACAGGGAGAAAAAATAAATAAACAATTAAAACTCGCAGATTGTGAGCCCTACGGTAACTCCCCCAGTGGAGAAGCAGCACAGACACCCCCAGCGGAGAAGCAGCGCAGACGCCTGCACACGCCATTATCAAGCGGGGTGCTGGGCAGGGAGGCGCGGCACGGGCTGCATCGCTCAGAGTAAGAATCTGGCCTGAATACCCTGAGCACTATCTGAGTGAAATAATTTGGGCTAGCAAACCAAATTGTGGGATATCTACCACGCAAAAAGCCAGCCCCAAACTAAGACACCACCAGTCCCAACCTAAGACACCGCCAGGCCCGCGCACGGAACAAAGGACTGAACAGAGATAGCCGGCTGCAGACCTTACCCCTCCAGTGACAGGCAGCCAGAGCCGGAAGCGGGCAATCGCAGCCTCAGAGAGACATTATCTAGAAAACTGTAAGCAGGCTTCTTTGCTAACTAAAACATCTTGGGGGTCTGGACGGTCAATATCTGCCTGAGAAGGTGCGCCGGTTTTACACCCAGATAAGCGAGTGGTGGGGAGGCGATAAGTCGCAGCATTGGTGCTCACCAAACACATCATCACCTGAGCTGCTTGGACCTGGGAAGAGCACAAAATGCAGGCCCAACTGAGTCTGCGCCTCTGAGGACTACCCGAGTGCCTGAACCTGAGCGGCTTGGACCTGGGAGGTACATGCAGCCCAGGGCCGGCCTCGGATTGTTCTCGGCGGAACAACCTAGAGCCCGAGCAGTGTGGGCAGGGAGGCTACACGCGCCGTTAGTGGGGGCAGACCCAGTGTGGCTGAGGCACTGCGAGCGCACGCCAGTGTTATTTGTTTGCAGCATCCCTCCCTTCCTCCCCACAGCGGGACTGAACAAGTGAGCCTAAAAAAAAAAAAAAAAGTTCCCCCCACCATCCCCGTTGTGTCAGGGTGGAAGCCAGACACTGAAGAGACCAGCAAACAGAAGAAGTTATAACAGAGGGGAACGCCTTGGAAGCTACGGGCAATAGATTAAAACCCCGTGGTTACTACGGACTACATAGGAAGGGGCCTATAGATCTTGAGAAATATAAGTTGGACCAAGGGACTAGACACAAAATGAACTGAACCCACAATACTCACAACAAAACCAGAAAGTCCTAGATATATTTTTGCTATTTTTACAATCATTCTTTTTTTTTTTTTAAAAAAAAAAAAATTTTAAGTCCTCTATTGTTCCTTTAATTTTCACTTTTATAACCTATTACTTTGCAAAAAAAAAAAAAAAAAGACCCTGTTTTTTTCTTCTTCAGCAAACTTCATATATATATATTTTATAATTTTTGACCTTGTTTTTTTTTCTACTTCTTTTCTTTTCTTTAACATCGTATTTTTGAAATTCCAAACTCTACTCTAGTTTTTTAATTTTAGCTTTTTGGTATATGTTATCAAATTTGTACCTATAGTTTTTTTTTTTTTATAATTTCTGTGACTTTTTTTTTTCTGTTTCTTTCTCTTCTTCTTTTATATAACATTTTATATCTGAAATTCCAAACTCTACTCTAGATTTTTAATTTATGCTTTTTGGTATTTGATATTAATTTTGTACCTGTATTTTCTTTATAATTTTATGACATTGTTTGTTTTTGTTTGTTTGTTTTCTCTCTTTATGTTTCTTCTTCTTTTTTTAACATTGTATTTTTGAAATTCCAAACTCTACTCTAGATTTTTAATTTTTGCTTTTTGGCATTAGTTATCAATTTTGTACGTGTATTTTCTTCATAATTTTTGCGACCTTGTTTGTTTTCCTTTGTTCGTTTTTTCTCTCTTTCTTTTCCTTCTTCTTTTCTTTAACATAGTATTTTTGAAATTCCAAACTCTACTCTAGATTTTTAATTTTTGCTTTTATGTATTTGTTACCAATTTTGTTACTTAGGAACCCAATCCTCAGGACCCATTTTTCACTAGGGAGCGAGATTACTGTCTTGACTGCTCTCTCTCCCTTTGGACTCTCCTTTTTCTCCACCAGGTCGCCTGTGTCTCCTCCCTAACTCCTCTCTACTCTACCCAACTCTGTGAGTTTATGTGTGTTCCAGACGGTGGAGAACACTAAGGGAACTGATTACTGGCTGGATCTGTCTCCCTCCTTTTCATTCCCCCCTTTTATCCTTCTGGCCACCTCTGTCTCCTTCCTCCTTCTTCTCTTCTCTGTATAACTCCGTGAACATCTCTGAGTGGTCCAATTGTGGAGTGCACATAAGGAAGTGACAACTGGCTAGCCCATTCTCTCCACTACTGATTCCACCTCATCTCATTTGGGTCACCTCTAACTCCCTCCTCCCTCTTCTCTTCTCCATGTAACGCTGTGAACCTCTCTGAGTGACCCTCACAGTAGAGAAACCTTTCATCTTTAACGTAGATGTTTTATCAATGGTGCTGTATAGAAGGAGAAGTTTTGAAACTACTGTAAAAATAAGACCAATAACTGGAAGCAGGAGACTTAAGTCCAAACCCTGACTCCAGGGAACTCCTGACTCCAAGGAACATTAATTGACAGGAGCTCATCAAACGCCTCCATACCAACACTGAAACCAAGCACCACACAAGGGCCAACAAGCTCCAGGGTAAGACATACCAAGCAAATTTTCTAGCAACAAAGGAACACAGCCCTGAGCTTCAAGATACAAGTTGCCCAAAGTCACCCCAAAACCACAGATATCTCATAACTCATTACTGGACATTTCATTGCACTCCAGAGAGAAGAAATACAGCTCCACCCACCAGAACACCGACACAAGCTTCCCTAACCAGGAAACCTTGACAAGCCACCTGTACAAACCCACACACAGTGAGGAAAAGCCACAATAAAGAGAACTCCACAAACTGCCAGAATATAGAAAGGACACCCCAAACTCAGCAATTTAAACAAGATGAAGAGACAGAGGAATACCCAGCAGATAAAGGAACAGGATAAATGCCCACCAAACCAAACAAAAGAGGAAGAGATAGGGAATCTACCTGATAAAGAATTCCGAATAATGATAGTGAAATTGATCCAAAATCTTGAAATTAAAATGGAGTCACAGATAAATAGCCTGGAGATAAGGATTGAGAAGATGCAAGAAAGGTTTAACAAGGACATAGAAGAAATAAAAGAGTCAATATATGATGAATAATGCAATAAATGAAATTAAAAACACTCTGGAAGCAACAAATAGTAGAATAACAGAGGCAGAAGATAGGATTAGTGAATTAGAAGATAGAATGGTAGAAATAAATGAATCAGAGAGGATAAAAGAAAAACGAATTAAAAGAAATGAGGACAATCTCAGAGACCTCCAGGACAATATTAAATGCTACAACATTCGAATCATAGGGGTTCCAGAAGAAGAAGACAAAAAGAAAGACCATGAGAAAATACTTGAGGAGATAATAGTGGAAAACTTCCCTAAAATGGGGAAGGAAATAATCACCCAAGTCCAAGAAACCCAGAGAGTCCCAAACAGGATAAACCCAAGGCAAAACACCCCAAGACACATATTAATCAAATTAACAAAGATCAAACACTAAGAACAAATATTAAAAGCAGCAAGGGAAAAACAACAAATAACACACAAGGGAATTCCCATAAGGATTACAGCTAATCTTTCAATAGAAACTCTTCAAGCCAGGAGGGAATGGCAAGACATACTTAAAATGATGAAAGAAAATAACCTACAGCCCAGATTATTGTACCCAGCAAGGATCTCATTCAAGTATGAAGGAGAAATCAAAAGCTTTTCAGAGAAGCAAAAGCTGAGAGAATTCTGCACCACCAAACCAGCTCTCCAACAAATACTAAAGATATTCTCTAGACAGGAAACACAAAAACGGTCTATAAATTCGAACCCAAAACAATAAATTAAATGGCAACGGGATCATACTTATCAGTAATTACCTTAAACGTAAATGGGTTGAATGCCCCAACCAAAAAGACAAAGACTGGCTGAATGGATACAAAAACAAGACCCCTACATATGTTGTCTACAAGAGACCCACCTCAAAACAGGGGACACATACAGACTGAAAGTGAAGGGCTGGAAAAAGGTTTTCCATGCAAATAGGGACCAAAAGAAAGCAGGAGTAGCAATACTCATATCAGATAAAATAGACTTTAAAACAAAGGCTGTGAAAAGAGACAAAGAAGGTCAGTACATAATGATCAAAGGATCAATCCAAGAAAAAGATATAACAATTATGAATATATATACACCCAACACGGGAGCACCGCAGTTTGTAAGACAAATGCTAACAAGTATGAAAGGAGAAATTAACAATAACACAATAATAGTGGGAGACTTTAATACCCCACTCACACCTATGGATAGATCAACTAAACAGAAAATTAACAAGGAAACACAAACTTTAAATGCTACAATAGACCAGTTAGACCTAATTGATATATATAGGACATTTCATCCCAAAACAATGAATTTCACCTTTTTCTCAAGCACACACGGAACCTTCTCCAGGATAGATCACATCCTGGGCCATAAAGCTAGCCTTCGTAAATTCAAAAAAATAGAAATCATTCCAAGCATCTTTTCTGACCATAATGCGGTAAGATTAGATCTCAATAACAGGAGAAAAACTATTAAAAATTCCAACATATGGAGGCTGAACAACACGCTGCTGAATAACCAACAAATCACAGAAGAAGTCTAAAAAGAAATCAAGATTTGCATAGAAACGAATGAAAATGAAAACACAACAACCCAAAACCTGTGGGACACTGTAAAAGCAGTCCTAAGGGGAAAGTTCACAGCAATACAGGCACACCTCAAGAAACAAGAAAAAAGTCAAATAAATAACCTAACTCTACACTGAAAGCAACTATAAAAGGAAGAAATGAAGAACCCTAGGGTTAGTAGAAGGTAAGAAATCTTAAAAATTAGAGCAGAAATAAATGCAAAAGAAACAAAAGATACCATAGCAAAAATCAACAAAACCAAAAGCTAGTTCTTTGAAAGGATAAACAAAATTGACAAACCATTAGCCAGACTCATCAAGAAACAACGGGAGAAAAATCAAATCAATAAAATTAGAAATGAAAATGGAGAGATCACAACAGACAACACAGAAATACAAAGTATCATAAGAGACTACTATCAACAATTATATGCCAATAAAATGGACAACGTGGAAGAAATGGACAAATTCTTAGAAAAGTACAACTTTCCAAAACTCGACCAGGAAGAAATAGAAAATCTTAACAGACCCATCACAAGCACGCAAATTGAAACTGTAATCAAAAACCTTCCAGCAAACAAAAGCCCCGGTCCAGACGGCTTCACAGCTGAATTCTACCAAAAATTTAGAGAAGAGCTAACACCTATCCTGCTCAAACTCTTCCAGAAAATTGCAGAGGAAGGTAAACTTCCAAACTCATTCTATGAGGCCACCATCACCCTAATACCAAAACCTGACAAAGACCCCCACAAAAAGAAAACTACAGGCCAATATCATTGATGAACATAGATGCAAAAATCCTTAACAAAATTCTAGCAATCAGAATCCAGCAACACATTAAAAGATCATACACCATGATCAAGTGGGCTTTATCCCAGGGATGCAAGGATTCTTCAATATCCATAAATCAATCAATGTAATACACCACATTAACAAATTGAAAAATAAAAACCATATGATTATCTCAATAGATGCAGAGAAAGCCTTTGACAAAATTCAACATCCATTTATGATAAAAACTCTCCAGAAAGCAGGAATAGAAGGAACATAGCTCAACATAATAAAAGCTATATATGACAAACCCACAGCAAACATTATCCTCAATGGTGAAAAATTGAAAGCATTTCCTCTAAAGTCAGGAACAAGACAAGGGTGCCCACTTTCACCATTACTATTCAACATAGTTTTGGAAGTTTTGGCCACAGCAATCAGAGCAGAAAAGAAATAAAAGGAATCCAAATTGGAAAAGAAGAAGTAAAACTCTCACTATTTGCAGATGACATGATCCTCTACATAGAAAACCCTAAAGATTCCACCAGAAAATTACTAGAAATAATCAATGATTATAGTAAAGTTGCAGGATATAAAATCAACACACAGAAATCCCTTGCATTCCTATACACTAATAATGAGAAAACAGAAAGAGAAATTAAGGAAACAATTCAATTCACCATTGCAACGGAAAGAATAAAATACTTAGGAATATATCTACCTAAAGAAACTAAAGACCTATATATAGAAAAAAACTATAAAACACTGGTGAAAGAAATCAAAGAGGACACTAATAGATGGAGAAATATACCATGTTCATGGATTGGAAGAATCAATATAGTGAAAATGAGTATACTACCCAAAGCAATCTATAGATTCAATGCAATCCCTATCAAGCTACCAACAGTATTCTTCACAGAGCTAGAACAAATAATTTCACAATTTGTATGGAAATACAAAAAACCTCGAATATCCAAAGCGATCTTGAGAAAGAAGAATGGAACTGGAGGAATCAACCTACCTGACTTCAGGCTCTACTACAAAGCCACAGTCATCAAGACAGTATGGTACCGGCACAAAGACAGAAATATTGATCAATGGAACAAAATAGAAAGCCCAGAGATAAATCCACGCACATATGGACACCTTATCTTTGACAAAGGAGGCAAGAATATACAATGGATTAAAGACAATCTCTTTAACAAGTGGTGCTGGGAAATCTGGTCAACCACTTGTAAAAAGAATGAAACTGGACCACTTTCTAACACCATACACAAAAATAAACTCAAAATGGATTAAAGATCTAAACGTAAGACCAGAAACTATAAAACTCCTAGAGGAGAACATAGGCAAAACACTCTCCGACATACATCACAGCAGGATCCTCTATGACCCACCTCCCAGAATATTGGAAATAAAAGCAAAAATAAACAAATGGGACCTAATTAACCTTAAAAGCTTCTGCACATCAAAGGAAACTATTAGCAAGGTGAAAAGACAGCCTTCAGAATGGGGAGAAAATAATAGCAAATGAAGCAACCGACAAACAACTAATCTCAAAAATACACAAGCAACTCCTACAGCTCAACTCCAGAAAAATAAACGACCCAATCAAAAAATGGGCCAAAGAACTAAATAGACATTTCTCCAAAGAAGACATACAGATGGCTAACAAACACATGAAAAGATGCTCAACATCACTCATTATCAGAGAAATGCAAATCAAAACCACTATGAGGTACCATTTCACACCAGTCAGAATGGCTGCGATCCAAAATCTACAAATAATAAATGCTGGAGAGGGTGTGGAGAAAGGGAACCCTCTTACACTGTTGGTGGGAATGCAACCTAGTACAGCCACTATGGAGAACAGTGTGGAGATTCCTTAAAAACTGGAAATAGAACTGCCTTATGATCCAGCAATCCCACTGCTGGGCATACACACTGAGGAAACCAGAAGGGAAAGAGACACATGTACCCCAATGTTCATCGCAGCACTGTTTCTAATAGCCAGGACATGGAAGCAACCTAGATGCCCATCAGCAGATGAATGGATAAGAAAGCTGTGGTACATATAAACAATGGAGTATTACTCAGCCATTAAAAAGAATACATTTGAATCAGTTCTAATGAGGTGGATGAAACTGGAGCCTATTATACAGAGTGAAGTAAGCCAGAAGGAAAAACATAAATACAGTATACTACCGCATATATATGGAATTTAGAAAGATGGTAACAATAACTCTGTATACGAGACAGCAAAAGAGACACTGATGTATAGAACAGTCTTATGGACTCTGTGGGAGAGGGAGAGGGTGGGAAGATTTGGGAGAATGGCATTGAAACATGTAAAATATCATGTAGGAAACGAGTTGCCAGTCCAGGTTCAATGCACGATGCTGGATGCTTGGGGCTGGTGCACTGGGACGGCCCAGAGGGATGGTATGGGGAGGGAGGAGGGAGGAGGGTTCGGGATGGGGAACACATGTATACCTGTGGCGGATTCATTTTGATATTAGGCAAAACTAATACAATTATGTAAAGTTTAAAAATAAAATAAAATTAGAAAAAAATCGATCAATGTAATACACCACATTAACAAATTGAAAAATAAAAACCATATAATTATCTCAATAGATGCAGAGAAAACCTTTGACAAAATTCAACACCCATTTATGATAAAAACTCTACAGAAAGCAGGAATAGAAGGAACATAACTCAACATAATAAAAGCTATATATGACAAACCCACAGCAAACATTATCCTCAATGGTGAAAAATTGAAAGCATTTCCTCTGAAGTCAGGAACAAGACAAGGGTGCCCACTTTCATCATTACTATTCAACATAATTTTGGAAGTTTTGGCCACAGCAATCAGAGCAGAAAAAGAAATAAAAGGAATCCAAATTGGGAAAAAAGAAGTAAAACTCTCACTATTTGCAGATGACATGATCCTCTACATAGAAATCCTAAAGACTCCACCAGAAAATTACTAGAACTAATCAATGATTATAGTAAAGTTGCAGGATATAAAATCAACACACAGAAATCCCTTGCATTCCTATACACTAATAATGAGAAAACAGAAAGAGAAATTAAGGAAACAATTCCATTCACCATTGCAACGGAAAGAATAAAATACTTAGGAATATATCTACCTAAAAGAAACTAAAGACCTATATATAGAAAACTATAAAACACTGGTGAAAGAAATCAAAGAGGACACTAATAGATGGAGAAATATGCCATGTTCATGGATTGGAAGAATCAATATAGTGAAAATGAGTATACTACCCAAAGCAATCTATAGATTCAATGCAATCCCTATCAAGCTACCAACAGTATTCTTCACAGAGCTAGAACAAATAATTTCACAATTTGTATGGAAATACAAAAAACCTCGAATAGCCAAAGCGATCCTGAGAAAGAAGAATGGAACTGGAGGAATCAACCTACCTGACTTCAGGCTCTACTACAAAGCCACAGTTATCAAGACAGTATGGTACTGTCACAAAGACAGAAATATAGATCAATGGAACAAAATAGAAAGCCCAGAGATAAATCCATGCACATATGGACACCTTATCTTTGACAAAGGAGGCAAGAATATACAATGGATTAAAGACAATCTCTTTAACAAGTGGTGCTGGGAAATCTGGTCAACCACTTGTAAAAGAATGAAACTAGAACACTTTCTAACACCATACACAAAAATAAACTCAAAATGGATTAAAGATCTAAACGTAAGACCAGAAACTATAAAACTCCTAGAGGAGAACATAGGCAAAACACTCTCTGACATATATCACAGCAGGATCCTCTATGAGCCACCTCCCAGAACATTAGAAATAAAAGCAAAAATAAACAAATGGGACCTAATTAACCTTAAAAGCTTCTGCACATCAAAGGAAACTATCAGCAAGGTGAAAAGACAGCCTTCAGAATGGGAGAAAATAATAGTAAATGAAGAAACTGACAAATAACTAATTTCAAAAATATACAAGCAACACCTACAGCTCAACTCCAGAAAAATAAATGACCCAATCAAAAAATGGGCCAAAGAACTAAATAGACATTTCTCCAAAGAAGACATACAGATGGCTAACAAACACATGAAAAGATGCTCAACATCACTCATTATCAGAGAAATGCAAATCAAAACCACTATGAGGTACCATTTCACACCAGTCAGAATGGCTGCGATCCAAACATCTACAAATAATAAATGTTGGAGAGGGTGTGGAGAAAAGGGAACACTCTTACACTGTTGGTGGGAATGCAAACTAGTACAGCCACTATGGAGAACAGTGTGGAGATTCCTTCAACAACTGGAAACAGAACTGCCTTATGATCCAGCAATCCCACTCCTGGGCATACACACTGAGGAAACCAGAAGGAAAAGAGACACATGTACCCCAATATTCATCACAGCACTCTTTCTAATAGCCAGGACATGGAAGCAACCTAGATGTCCATCAGCAGATGAATGGATAAGAAAGCTGTGGACATATACACAATGGAGTATTACTCAGCCATTAAAAAGAATACATTTGAATCGGTTCTAATGAGGTAGATGAAACTGGAGCCTATTATACAGAGTGAAGTAAGCCAGAAGGAAAAACACCAATACAGTATACTAACGCATATATATGGAATTTAGAAAGATGGTAACAATAACCCTGTGTACGAGACAGCAAAAGATGTACAGAACAGTTTTATAGACTCTGTGGAAGAGGGAGAGGGTGGGAAGATTTGGGAGAATGGCATTGAAACATGTAAAATATCATGTATGAAACGAGATGCCAGTCCAGGTTCGATGCACAATACTGGATGCGTGGGGCTAGTGCACTGGGACAACCCAGAGGGATGGTATGGGGTGGGACGAGGGAGGAGGGTTCAGGATGAGGAACACATGTATACCTGTGGTGGATTCATTTTGATATTTGGCAAAACTAATACAATTATGTAAAGTTTAAAAATAAAATTAAAAAAATACAGGAGGTAGTAAAAAAAAAAAAGAAATAAAGAAATGTCTATTTAGGGCTTTTGGCCCCTTTTAATGATGCTGTGAAAGTGCTGCACTCAATATGCCAACAAATTTGGAAAACTCAGCAGTTGCCAAAGGACTGGAAAAGGTCAGTTTTAATTCCAATCCCAAAGAAAGGTAATGCCAAAGAATGTTCAAATCACCACACAATTGCACTCATCTCACATGCTAGTAAAGTAATGCTCAAAATTCTCCAAGGCAGGCTTCTGCAATATGTGATCTGTGAACTTCCAGATGTTCAAGCTAGTTTTACAAAAGGCAGAGGGACCAGAGATCAAATTGCCAACATCTGCTGGATCATGGAAAAAGCAAGAGAGTTCCAGAAAAGCATCTATTTCTGCTTTATTGACTATGTCAAAGACTTTGACTGTGTGGATCACAATAAACTGCGGAAAATTCTGAGAGAGATGGGAATACCAGACCACCTGACCTGACTCTTGAGAAATTTGTAGGCAGGTCAGGAAGCAACAGTTAGATCTGGACATGGAACAACAGACTGGTTCCAAATAGGAAAAGGAGTAGGTTAAGGCTTTATATTGTCACCCTGCTTGTTTAACTTATATGCAGAGTAAATCATGAGATACGCTGGGCTGGAAGAAGCACAAGCTGGAATCAAGATTGCCAGGAGAAATATCAATAACCTCAGATATGCAGATGACACCACCCTTCTGGCAGAAAGTGAAGAGGAACTAAAATGCCTCTTGATGAAAGTGAAAGAGGAGAGTAAAAAAGTTGGCTTCAATCTCAGCATTTAGAAAATGAAGATCATGGTAAATGATTCAGAAAACGAAGATCCTGGCAACTGTTCCCATCACTTCATGGGAAATATATGGGGAAACAGTGTCAGACTTTATTTTGGGGGGCTCCAAAATCATTGCAGTTGATTACAGCAATGAAATTAAAAGACGCTTACTCCTTGGAAGGAAAGTTATGACCAACGATTGATACCATAATCAAAAGCAGAGACATTACATTGTCAACAAAGGTCCACCTAATCAAGGCTATGGTTTTTCCAGTAGTCATGCATGGATGTTAGAGTTGGACTGTAAAGAAGGCTGAGAGTGGAATAATTGATGCTTTTGAACTGTAGTGTTGGAAAAGACTCTTGATCCAAGGAGATCCAAGCAGCTCATGCTACAGGAGATTTGTCTGGGATGTTCTTTTGAAGGAATGGTGCTAAAGCTGAAACTCCAGTACTTTGGCCACCTTGTGCGTAGAACTGACTCACTGGAAAGGACTCTGATGCTGGGAGGGATTGGGGCCAGGAGGAGAAGGGGACAAGAGAGGATGAGATGGCTTGATGGCATCACCGACTCAATGGACGTGAGTTTGAGTGAACTCCAGGTATTGGTGATGGACAGGGAGGCCTGGAGTTCTGCCATTTTGGGGTCCCAAAGAGTCGGATATGACTGAGCAACTGAACTGAACTTAACTGAAGCAACTAACAGACAATTAATCTCAAAAATATACAAGCAACTTCTGAAGCTCATTTCTGGGAAAATAAACGACCCAATGAAAAAATGTTCCAAAGGACTAAACAGACATTTCTCCAAAGAAGACATACAGATGGCTAACAAACACATGAAAAGATGCTCAACATCACTCATTATCAGGGAAATGCAAAGCAAAACCACAATTAGGTACCATTTCATGCCAGTCAGATTGGTTGCGCTCCAAAAGTCTCCAAGCCATAAATGCTGGATTGGGTGTGGAGAAAAGGGAACCTTCTTACCCTGTTGGTGGGAATGCAAACTAGTACAGCCACTATGGGGAACACTGTAGACATACCTAAAAAAAAAAAAAAAAAAAAACCTTCAAATATAACTGCCATACGAGCCAGCAATCCCATTGCTGGGCATACACACCGAGGAAACCAGAATTGAAAGAGACACATGTACCTCAATGTTCATCACAGCACTGTTTCTAATAGCCAGGACATAGAAGCAACCTATATGTCCACCAGCAGATGAATGGATAAGAAAGCTGTGGTACATATAAACAATGGAGTATTACTCAACCATTGAAAAGAATACATTTCAATCAGTTCTAATGAGGTAGATGAAACTGAAGCCTATTATACAGAATGAAGTTAGCCAGAAAGAAAAACATCAATAGAGTAAACTAATGCATATATGTGGAATTTAGAAAGATGGTAACGATAACCATGTATGCTAGAATGCAAAAGAGACACAGATGTATAGAACAGACTTTTGGTCTCTGGGAGACGGTGAGGGTGGCATGATTTGGGAGAATGACACTGAAAAATGCATAATAACATATGTCAAACAAACCACCAGTCCAGGTTTGAAGCATGATACAGGATACTCGGGACTGGTGCACTGGGATAACCAGCAGGGATGGTATGAGGAGGGAGGTGGCAGGGGGGTTCAGGATGGGGCACACGTGTACACCAGTGGCACATTCATGCTGATGTATGGCAAAACCAATACAATCAATATTGTAAAGCAATTAGACTCCAATTAAAATAAGTATATTTATATTGAAAATTAAAATAATAAAATAAAATTGTGTCCAATGTGAGGAGAGCAACAGCGTTCTTTGAACAATATCTCTAAGTAAATGAAAATTGCGATTTTATGGGTTCAAGGTGTCCTCATAAGTATGAGTCCTACCTCTTATTTCAGAAAGAATAGTGGAAGATGAGCTAGATTAAAGGAGAGATTTTCAGCAACAGGATCTGAATTGTTCAGCCAGAAAGTTATTAGATAATGTAGGGCTTGTTTGTTCTTTAAGATCTTGGGAGTAAGCAATGAGTTTGGCCACCTAAATAAATTTGCATAAAATTATATTTTGACATATATACACCTGTGTGTGTGCATGAGTGTGTGTATAAAAAAAGTGCAATGGCTTTTAATTCCTGTTAGGTATAATATAAATGAAAAAAATAAAACCCAAATGTAGAAAGATTAAAAAGTCTATGTAGAAAGATTTAAAAAGTTGGTGAATATATGTAAGTGGAAATACATCAAAATATGTTTTCTTGGCTGCATGTAAAATATGAGAACTCTTTTATAGCCTCACCTCTCTGCTTTTAATAAAGATCTACCAATTTTCAAATGTTTGTCCAGCTTATGACAAAAACAGACAGATACAGAAATATATATATATATATATACATATATAAATATCATATATAAAATATAGAGATATGTTTTCATAACAGAACATACTGATACCAAGGTTAAATTTCAGAATTATTTCCAATTCCACGCTCCATCTCAACAGGAAATAGCCACAGTTGTTGCTGACTCAAACATTCCAAGAACTGCAAAACCTGAAAGAGAAATTGAACCTGCAACTGAGATTTTCTGTCATATTTATGATCGAGTTCTAAGTCCAACATTTTATTTCCTTTCCTGTTCCAAGCAGTCCCTTCTTAAGATTGAAAAGTATGAAAACCTAGAGAGAGAGAGAGAGCTCAGAGATTGTAGGCCTCCTCGTGTTCAAAAGTAATTTTAATCAGCGAAGCTAGAAAAGACAGAATCTAAGGATAATAATCAAGCGATAGAGAATAATAATGATTTAGCCATTAAGCAAATTCAAGGGTCTTTAGTTCCTCCTCAAGGGCCATCGATAACATCCTGAACAATATCCTGTGAAAAGATTTAGAGATGTTAAAGCCCCAACCAGGCTGAAAGTTAAGTACATAGACCACAGAGTAGTTGAAACAAGACGGTTAATAGATTCTTAACCGTCTTGAAGCCAGTAGACCAAGTTTACTTGGATAATAGTACCAAATATTAAGAATGTTTGTATAGAAAAGTGATAAATTACTTTTCTTTCAGAAATTAAGTAGATTTATTGATGTAATTTTTTTGTGTAAAAATTCTTTAGGAATGAGATTTTGCATACTTCATGGTTTTGGTTACTATTTCTGTAAGCAGTCTGTATTTTTAAGTTGATTCTGAAGTAAGCACTGGCTGAACATTACCTTTCAATAGCTAGGAGACCAGTGATTTTGTGATGTCACAGCCTTTTGACTTTGAGGACCTCTGTGATGGTCTAGAGAGTTTCTCTGTAGGCCAGCCAAGCAATATTTGAAGTTGAGGTGTGTAAAATCAGACAAGTGAGAAAAATATCTGAAGATTTCTTTCCTTCTACTAACCCTGGGGTTATTCATTTCTTCCTTTTTTAGTTGCTTCCGGTGTAGAGTTAGGTTATTTATTTGACTTTTTTCTTGTTTCTTGAGGTATGCCTTTATTGCTATGAACTTTCCCCTTAGGACTGCTTTTACAGTGTCCCACAGGTTTTGGGTTGTTGTGTTTTCATTTTCATTCATTTCTATGCAAATTTTTTTTTTTTTAAAAAATTTCTTCTGTGATTTGTTGGTTATTCAGCAGCGTGTTGTTCAGCCTCCATATGTTGGAATTTTTAATTGTATTTCTCCTGTAATTTAGACCTAATCTTACTGCATTGTGGTCAGAAAAGATGCTTGGAATGATTTCAATTTTTTTGAATTTACCAAGGTTAGATTTATGGCCAGGATGTGATCTATCCTGGAGAAGGTTCCGTGTATGCTTGAGAAAAAGGTGAAATTCATTGTTTTGGGATGAAATGTCCTATAGATATCAATTAGGTCTAACTGGTCTATTGCATCATTTAAAGTTTGTGTTTCCTTGTTAATTTTCTGTTTAGTTGATCTATCAATAAGTGTGAGTGAAGAAAGATTTCTCTGAGACTGCACATATTCCTTCAAAATTCAAGATGGGCCTCCTAAGGATGAGTCAACTGGTTCAGAAACCTCCATTTTATCTTCTTTGTATGATTGTACACTTACTAGGGACTCGGTTTTGAGATCTATGATTGGAGAATATGCTTTACAGGCTTTGTCTGAGGATCTTGTGATAAATAGGCCATTCTACAAATATTCTGTTTCTGAAACAGATGAGGTGAATGATTTTCTTTCACTCACCTTTCCACAAAAACTTTGGAATATAGCTGAAAGTGATCAGTTTGAATTTATTTGGTGGGATGAGAGAGGCACATGTATAGTGATCAATGAAGAACTCTTTAAGAAAGAAGTCTTGGAAAGAAAGGCACCTTTCAGAATATTTTGCGAAAAGTTCCTGGCAGACAGCTTAATCTTTATGGATATAGTAAAAAGCAACAAACTTTTCAAAGATCTGCTGCCCAGGTCCAGCCCCGGCTGATCCAGGGTATTCGAAGGAGAGATGGCCTAGGTGACTATTTATATGCTAATTAGAGATATAAGAGTAAGAGCATAAGGATAGCTCAGTAGGAAAATTCAGTGGAGAAAAGAGGCTGAGTAGCTTGGTTTAAGGAAAATCAATATAACCTGTGACACCAGGTTAGCTCTGACCAAAGATCTGCAAGGCGCCTCTCGAATAGCAGAAGGTGCCCCATCTTAGACACCTTCTCGAGAGGTCTTGGAGGCAGATAAATGGCTTGAGAGGACATCAGCTCAGATGGAGAAAATGGGGACCAAGTGTTGGTGAGCAAGGCCCATAGCTTTATTTTCAGGGGTTTTCAGTTTACATAGGGATTCAGCAGTCTTTGATTCTTATCAAAAACCAGATTTTTTCTTTCTTGCAAATTTATCATATACAAAAAGGTGATTTACATCATCTTCTGGTCAGAAGGCCTATTAACATTTTATGACTCTTGACAAGGACTTATCAACAAAGACTTATTTTCTCTAAGATAAAAGCCATCTTCTGATTTTGCACTATAGAGTGGATATTTGGGTTTACAACAAGGAAATAATTTATTACCTTAAGGGTCTAAAGTTACTAAGACCAAGGCCACTACTTATTTTTTTACATACCAACTATTAATTAATACATATTCAAGGATACAATTTAGGGATGTGAAAAGTCAGCAAACATTGGCTTCAATGAAATCCAAAACTAGTTTATTTGACAGTTTCTAACTCTCTGAAGTTCTAAGCTATTTGAATATCTTAGCTTCCCACCCAGACTGTTTAGCTGTAGGAGTCCGGGTAAACTTTCTGAGTTAGAGAGCCACCTGAGGGGTTTGATTTAAACACTTTTGCCCAGGAACTTTTAAGAACTGGGGACAGCCCCAGTAAAGTCAGAGGTGAGAGCACAAAGCAATAAAAAGACTTGGTTTTTGGGGGTAGATGCTCGAGATTATGGGGGACTCTGAGGCTCGATCCCGCCTTTTGTATGGAGCCATTGGAAGAAGAAAACAACATCTCTCTTTTGAGTAAGGTATTCCAACATTTTCACTTATTGGCAATATGTAAGATGAAATCATGTGACCTAGAAAGCATGTCCCACATATGTAGCTAAAACAGAATTTAAACTTGAGCTAACAAATCGTTGAAAAGTTTTATTTTTTGAAGTTGAGAACAGCTGGAGGTTAAAATGTTGGATGTTTAAAAAACTTTCCTAGCAATGTGAAACCAGATACATGTCCTGCAGCTACTTAAAGTGGTATTTACTGTATATACACAACATATTTTTAGTTGAAGATCATATTCTTTCTAACATGTTACCTGCTAAACTACTAATGGAGGTGTTTTATTTGATGCTATTTGATTGGTTTCATTATAGGAATACATTTTTATAACTTAGCTTTGCTTGTCAGTTTTACCTTGGTTTGTCAAGAAACTAAATAATGTAATCCTTTGATTTTATTTACAGACCTACTATAATCCAAATTTCAAAAGAGATCATCCCCAACTTTTATTAAATGCAAAGAAGAGTTGGGATTAACAATGTGTCTCCAATATCTTCATTAGTGCAAGATAACAAGAAGCATGTTAAAACAAGTGTCAACAAAGATGATCATAACTCTGAATTTCTCCCAGAAATTAGTGGAGAGAGCCCATTTTCAGCCTCCACAAGTTTACATGTGCCTTTCATACAAAAGCCTCTTCCCAGCCAGATATTTGCTATTACAAGCACTGTAAGTCCATGTGACTTACTTTCCCCATCACCAATATCACTTAGACAAACAGACCAGATTGTAGTAGATCAACCTGCTGTTTTTAAAAAGTTGAGTATTTTTATTGGCACTCACATAGCAGCTACACTCAAGTAAATGGCCACGTTGAGGACTTTGCTACTACAACTACATCTCCTTCTCAGAACCACATTGTATTCCCCATTACAGAGCATTTATTCTGGACTGATGGTGGAACCTTCTAAATTTCCAGTCAGGCATAGCGATATGTCAGGCCATGACAGTCCTTTTCCTAACCTGCAAGAGAGAGGCAACTCATGGTTCTCAGTGCCAACAATCACTTACACATCTGCCTCCTCTCTTTCAAGTCAACTCATCAACAATCATCATTATATAAAAACCATGCTATTAAAACTGACCTATCAAATACGTGTCAGATTATGGAGCCTAAGGAAGATTGAACTTTATGTTGGGAGATGTCAACAAATATCTACAATTCCTGTATTTGAACAATAAATTTACATGTTCATCTTCATAGTTTCATTTTCTCTTTTCAAACAAAGAAGAGTAAAATGAGGCTTTAGTTCAATGGTTGGCTATTTTACTGCACAGTTTTCCAAACTCTTCAGTTCAAGAAAACATTCCTTATGCATCCTAGGTAAATGACACCTGATATAATATTTGTAAGCAAGAAAATGAGAAGCAAGGGAAAAGAGGTAATGGATGTAAAGTGATTTCTGAAATCATTCATGCTGAAATGAAGGGGTGTCTAACTTAGGATGGTATGGATGAAGAAAGAGATGCAAATAAAATTAGAAAAATGAAAATACACAGTATGAACCTCAGTGCATTCACATATTATATTCTATTAGTTACTGGTGGAGTCTTAAAAGATGAGACAGCAGATTGTTTTCATTATAGAAATTCATTTTGTCCTTGAAAATATAGATATTGTAGCACATCCAAAATCATGATCACAATTATACCATCACTGTGATACCAAAGATAGCATGACATAATCAGTGACTGGCCCATGGTCAGCTCAAGATATGTACTTTACAAGTGGTATTCTATAGGGTCATTTTTGCTCTGCTGTCCTTAAGGCATGTCTTTATTTCCTGACACCAAGATTCCACCCTATAATTCCAAATGCATGTTTATATGTTGCTTATCTGTCCCCATAGAGACAGAATAAATTCCTAGTGGTTACTGCAGCACATCAGCGTGGTTAAAAAGTTCTTGGAAGACATGATATCTGTTTTCCTTAGTAGTTTCATTATTTTTCTCTTCTGAAGCTACAATCACACAAATTATTTTCAGTCATGCTAAGCCCCTTCTGACAACTTTGTCTCAAGTCTTTCTTGGAGTTGGAAGCAACTTTTTTGCCCTCCTATGAAGGACATCACAGATATCTTCAATATGTTTTGGGTCTAATCTCTTTACTTTTTGTATCTTTCACATCAGCTGAAACATAGAGCCTGCATATGACATTTTAAGTGCTTACTGAATGATCAATAAAGAAATGTAATAACAAATCAAATGCTCTATACATTATTCAACAACATTCTATAACCTGCACTACTATCATAGTTCACCTTTCATATTTACTGAGAAATTTTTCCAAGTTAATAAAAAATTATTATATTTATGTAGATGGAAGGAAAGTTATGTCCAACCTAGATAGCATATTCAAAACAGAGACATTACTTTGCCAACAAAGGTCCGGCTAGTCAAGGCTATGGTTTTTCCTGTGGTCATGTATGGATGTGAGAGTTGGACTGTGAAGAAGGCTGAGTGCTGAAGAATTGATGCGTTTGAACTGTGGTGCTGGAGAAGACTCTTGAGAATCCCTTGGACTGCAAGGAGATCCAACCAGTCCATTCTGAAGGAGATCAGCCCTAGGATTTCTTTGGAAGGAATGATGCTAAAGCTGAAACTCCAGTACTTTGGCCATCTCATGTGAAGAGTTGACTCATTGGAAAAGACTCTGATGCTGGGAGGGATTGGGGACAGGAGGAGAAGGGGATGACAGAGGATGAGATGGCTGGATGGCATCACTGACTTGATGGACGTGAGTCTGAGTGAACTCCGGGAGTTGGTGATGGACAGGGAGGCCTGGCATGCTGCGATTCATGGGGTTGCAAAGAGACGGACATGACTGAGCGACTGAATTGAACTGAACTGAATTGAAATTTTATTGGGAGGCATGTCTTCCCATGTTTGGAAGAATATTCCACGTTTTGATGTGACTGTTTTCTTGTGTCGTTTTCTTGTGTCAATCAAAGTCTTTGGCATAGTCAAATAGGAGTAGATGTTTTCCTGGAGTTCTCTTGCTTTTTGGAGGACCCAACAGGTGTTGACAATTTATTCTCCTGGGCCTCTGCCTTTTAAAAATCCAGCTTTAACATCTGGAAGCTCATGGCTCACATTCTGTTGAAGCCTGGATTGGGGAATTCTGAGCAGTTCTTGGCAAGTAGATCAGATGTGTGCAATTAAGTGGTAGTTTGGACATTCTTTGGATTTCCTTTCTTTGCGGTTGGAATGAAAACTGACCATTTCCAGTCCTCTGGCCACCACTGAGTCTCCCAAATTTGCTGGCATATGGAGGGCAGCACATTCACAGCATCATCTTTTAGAACTGGAAATATCTCAACTGAATTCCATCACCTCCACGAGCTTTGTTTGTAGTTATGCTTCCTAAGTTCCACTAGACTTTGCATTCCAGGACATCCAGCCCTCAGGTAAATGATCACACCATCGTGCTTAACTGGGTCATGAAGATCTTTTGTGCATAGTTCATCTGATTATTCTTCCCACCTCTTCTTAATAGTTTCTGCTTCTGTTATATCCGTACCATTTCTGTCCTTTATTGTGCCCATCTTTGCATGAAAATTTCCCTTGGTATCTGTGACTTTCTTGAAGAGATCAGAAGGCTTTCCAATTCTATTGATTTGCTTTATTTATTGGCATTGATAACTGAAGAAGGTTTTATCTCTCCTTGCAATTCTTTGGGGCTCTTCATTCAAATGTGTATAGTCTTCTTTTTCCCCTTCGTGTTTAGCTTTGCTCCTCTTCTCAGCTCTTTGTGAGGCCTCATAACTTTACCATTTTGCATTTCTTTTTCATGTGGATGGTCTTGATCACTGCTTCCTGTACAACATCACTAACCTCCATCCATAGGTCTTCAGGCACTCATCTATCAGATAGAATCCCCTGCATCGATTTGTCACTTCCACTGTATAATCATAAGGGTTTTGATTTTACATATGTAAAATATATTAATTCCCTATGTCTTGTAGGGAAATCTTCACCCAGATTTTCATCAAGGAAATACAGAAAACTCTATATGGTATTCAGGAAATGCATGAAATATAGCTGTTTGATGTTTGCAGTTTAGCTCAGATCTTAATTTCTGAATCATGGGAAATTCTCTTTCATGTATACAAATCTGGAAAGTGTTTCACATTTGAAACATTGAGAATTCATATTTCATATGAGAACATTTCTCCCCAGATTGTCAAATGGGAAATACACAGAATTCCAAATCTCATATCAGAAGACCTTCCAAACATTCTTGATGAAAATATAGAGAATTTCAGAGCTCAAGCATGAAAATCTGTGGGACAATTCTATATTTCTTGTAGGAAAATTAACACAGGTTTTTCAAATGTTAAATAGACAGTATTCAATATTTCATGAAGGAAAGAACTCACAAATATTTTCAAATGAAAAATATGAAAAAAATTCCATGTTTCATGTGACCATGTTTGGATATGTGAAATAGACATTTTTGTATTTCCTGTCAAAGAATCTGCATCCAGATTTTCATAACTCTAATGTAAAAAAAATTCCACATTTTTGGCAGAATATTTTGTGTCCATACTTTCATGTATGATGTACAGAGAATTTGTACTTTAAGTTGGAAAATCTTTCTCCAGATTTGTATATGTGAATAATGGAGAATTTTATGTTTCACACCCTGAAATCTTCATCTACATTTTGATATGTGAAACTGAGATTTCATCTTTTATGGAGGACTATCTCATTTCAGATGTCTATACTTGAAACAGATAATACTTTCATCAAGAGGCACCTTAATTACTATATTTCTTCTGTCATTTCGGTGTTTGTCATTGGGATAACTAAGGTTATTCATATCTCCCACATAAATTTTGTTTCTAACTTGAGTTTCATTGAGATTTTTATGTTTTTCATGGTGTTCTCTGCACAGAAGTTAAATAAGCAGGGCAACAATATATAGCTTTGACTTGTTCCTTTTTCTGATTTTGAATTAGTTCATTGTCCCATGTCCAATTCTAACTGCTGCGCCTTTAGTAGCGTACACGTTTCCCAGGAGACATATAAGGTATTCTCATATTCTTATCTCTAAGAATTTTACAAAATTATGTTTCTTTCTTTTTTTTTTTTTTTTTTGTTTTTTTGGTTTGTGTGTGATTTACAGTGTCCAAGTCATTAGCAGAGACAGTTAAGCAGATATAGATGATTGTATGCTATCTCCTTGCTTATTCTGTGATACAAACATCAATTTATGTGTACCTCTTTATGATTAAATAACTAACTACACATTCCTGTGTTTTTTTTTTTTTTTCAATTTTATTTTTTGGTCATTGCTGTCGTTTTCTCTCTTTTTTCAAGTAGTCAAGTACCAACTGGTAATTTCCTATGAACTTGCCATCCTATTATACAATAATTAAATTATGCCCATGGCAGTCTCTGACCTTTGATACCCACTGAATGGAGTTGCACTTCGAGATCCAAAGTCAGACATTTGTACTCTGGGAAAATGTCAGGAACGTTCAAAAAATAGCTAGAGATATTCAAGTGCTGCCTTTTTGAGCCCAATTATGCTATTATATTTTATGTGGAAAGTTCTACATTTCTTCATGCTAATGACAATTCCTCATTAAGAGAAATTTCCAAGGGAAAGAAAAAAAAATGACAACACAATATGCTTGATTGCATATTGGAAGTCAAAGTAGTACCAGTTACATGTGAATGTAAGCAAAGCACCATCAAACAGATTAATTCATGGCAACTAATGTTTCATGTTTTTCTGTCAAAAAAAAAGAATAATAGAGTTTGCCAGGAAAAACTGAGAAGTTCCAAGAAGGCAGAAATGTAGGCAGATGTGAAATGCAACTCTCTCAATGAATGGATCACAAATAATATTTCTACATGGACAATAGTTCTCCCACAGCATCAGATAAATATTAGCAGAAGACCCTGATCACCAGAATGTCCCATGTGCGTTCCAGACATACCTGAGTGGAAAGGAATTAAGAAGAGAGAAGAAGAGGAAACAAGACAAAACCTGTGCCTCAGGTGGGAGATGGAGAAGCAGGAAAGAGATTTCCAGAATGAGGCAACCCCCTTCACTAAAGGGCAAATTACTTTGGACTGAAAGGAAACAAGGTAAAACAGCTGATGAAATATAATTTGGATAGAGCGAGAGTCACACAGACAATGTGTGTCATGAACCTATAATGGCCCAAAGTGCAATGCAGCTCAGCCAGTATGCATAGAGTCTGGAAGCTGGAACATGGAATTTAGAGGAACCCTGGGAGAGGACTGGTGTTGACTATGTGGAAATGGCCTGATGGAGCAGGTATGAGTCATTGTGTAGTAGGGAATGCCTTTTGAGAATTCCCAAACTGCTAAAGAGGAGATACTGTGTCACACTCAGGAGGCAGAGATACCTTGGTAGCCCCTCATCTTCCCACCTGTTAACACCTACGACAAGGCAGTAGAGAAAGACCAGCAGAAGTACCACTCATGCTCCTGCAAACACAGGCTAGAAAAAGATCCCATTAAGGCAAAACCTATTCTGCCTATGGCTGCTGGCTCCTATTCATAATTGTCACCACCATGGTTCCAGCATTCCAAGCAGCTGTACCACCTTCTGTGCTCATCACGGCAGACCCAATGTGCCACAAGTGTCTCAGGGCAGACTCCTTTGGTGACCACATGTGTGGAATGATGAAATTTACACCTGAGACCCAGGGACACAGCCATTAAGGAAGAGGATTAGGAATCTTCCAACAAGTTTTGCATGCTGCAGATTAAATACACAGGATTAATGACACAGACCCTGTGTTTATGGAATACATCAAAAGCTGAGAAGAGGTCAAAAAAAAAAAAAAAAAAAAAAAAAAGCCCAGACTCAGGCAGCTGTAAAAATGCACAGAAATTACAGCAGTTTTGAGTCTGAGGTGTCCTTAGAGAGATCCAGAGTCCAGTTCTCTCCATCTTTGGAGAACTTCCCAAAGAGGTGTAATTGTCCTCTGGCTCATGTTGAGCACTAGGAACTGACAGATGAGACACTAGGAAATATGTATTATTCTTTTGATGCATTGAATTGTTGTGTTGTTTGTGCACTATTTTTCTCAGTTGTAGGCTTTTTTGTTACTACACATTGATTTGGCCTTGAAGGTCATTTCAACCATATTTTTATTTTTTGTATAGCTATTTATACTTTTTCTTTGGTTTCCTATTTTCTGTGCCTTTTGTTGCTGTTGCATCATGTCATCCTTTAACACAGGTATGCATTTCTATATTAACTATGGTTTTCTGTTATTCTGTGGGGGCTGTTCTGATCTTCTTGTCAGATTCGCTTTCTTTATTCTTCAGTTGGCACTCTGCTCTGGTGGTGTTTTTTGCCTTGAGATTTACTTGATTGGTTCTCTTTATGAATCTGTTTTCTTCTCTGTAGTGTTTATTGCTTGTGGCACCTTTTATTTATTTATTTCACTTTTATCTATCTTACTTTTTTAATCTCCTCAATCTATCACTATGGTATTGTAGTTCTCTGGGCATAAGTTGGGCCTGATCTTTTCAGCTGTCATCATCTGAGAGAGTAACAAGCAGGAAGGCCAGGGGTCTCCAAAGGGAGGAATTGGCCTGCAAGTATCAGACATTTTTATCTCTCTTAAGTGGCAGGAGGAAACAAACTAGCAATATTTTTTTTTTCCTTCTCTATACAAATTTAAAAAGAGGTTTCTCTTAAAATATTGTGTTGCCAGAATGACACCTGGTTTCATCTGAAGTTAACTATTCTCAAACCTTGAGATAACCAATGCATTTTTCTTATGGAAATGTTTGTCTTAAACTATGCTAATGTACTATGCTTTTACCCCAAACTCTGTCCTCAAGTCAGTTCTGCCTAATGGCTCAGAACCTACTGGACAAAACCAGTATATCATACTCAGATAGTGTTTCCCTAATCTATGTAAATGAATCTATTTGTATGGTAATCTGTAATTCTACAAGATTCAAGTTAATCATTTTATGGCCCGGGATGAATCGTCTGATGCCAAGATTATACCAAAATTAATCTTATGTGTGAGGGGGCTTGGTACCACTCTGAGTTTTAAAACATTCCTTTCTTTCATTAACAGACTGCTAGTGACTATACAACATCCAGCCTAAGACTAGTAGGGGGTACTCTTTCTGCCCCCTTCTGATTCCTATGTCAGAAGTTTTCTCTATCTCATTGATATTTTAATAAAATTTTATTATACAAAGCTCTGAGTGATCCAGCCTTATCTCTGGCCCCAGATTGAATTCCTCTCCTCCGGAGGCCAAGAATCCTGGCATCTTTGCATTCCATTACAACCTTTCACACTGAGACCAGGATCATGGGACACTAGAGAATTCCTGTCTACTCTGAATATTAACTGGTTACAGTCTCCTTGAAGGCTATTTCTTAATCTCAGATGCACTGCACCCAAATGCCTACACAACCCAGGGCTGATGCCTCACACCACACAACAAGCAAGACAGAAAAATGCAACCAATCTTCAGCAAATAGACTGCCTAATGTCAGACTAATCCCATAGACACCTACAAATGACACGGACAGATATGGTACCACCATTAGAGAGGGAAGACTCAGCTGCAAACTCAAGAACCTAGTTGTCAGTCTCTCCATCTGCAAAGCCCACACTAGCCACTCAACCAACTTTATCAACTTGGAGTGGAGATAAGGAGCAATAGCTATTATGCAGCAGTCTGGGAAGAAATGAGCATTAACACATTAAGTAGGGAAATATGAAGTCAGAGACCTATGTTGTAAGCAAAGGAATATGGTAAAAACTCAAAACATAATGAAAGAAAAAGTGGCCAGGCTCCCTGAAAATAACTTGGATGTTGTGGTAGTAAAGGCGATAAAACATTCTAGAAATGGAATGGAGAAAAGATGAGAAACATTTCTGGAGGGACTAGAAAAATGAATACGTAACAAACAATTAACAACACAAAAAAGGACTTTGGTCTCCTACATGCTAATACACACTGCTGTACAGCAGAAGCCAACAAAACATTGGAAAGAAATTATCCTCCAATTTAGAAATGAAGTTGGAAATGAAACACAAGTGTTCAAAGGCACAAGAGACCTGACAAAGTTAATTGATATGTATAGGACATTTCACTGAAGCAGAACAGAATACACATTTTTCTAAAGTGAAAATAAAATGTCTTCAAGATATATCACAAAGTGGATCTCAAATCAAGCCTTGGCAATTTTGTGATAGTGGTAATTGTATCAATTATTTTTTTTTTAACCACATTGTTACGATTTACATACCAGAATTTGTGGGCGAGGACTGTGAAAAACACGAATCCATGTAGATGAATAAATACAACTCTCCATGGCCAAGAGATCACTCATGAAATCTGAGAGAAAACAAAAGAAAATCTTAGAAGAAAATAATATTAAAAACACGATTATCCAAAAGTTATGGAGCATGCTAAAGCAGTAAAAGAGTGAAGTTGATAAATTCTACACATCTCAAGTAATCAACATAATCTTAAATCTAAAGCATTTAGAGAAAGAAGAAAAATCAGACAAAATTCCCCAAAATGAATAGAAGGGGGAAACATGATAAAAATCAGAGCAGAAATTAAAGAAAAGAAATGATAAAAAAAAAAAAAGACCAAAATCGGTATCACTAAACATGGTCTCTTAGAGAGGAGAAACACTATAGACAAATCATGGTCCAGACTAATCAAGAAAAAAAGGACAACATATTAATCAAATTTGGCATGATAAAGAATGACATTATAACTGGTATAACAGAAATAACAAAGAATCATAAGGGACTACAGCAAACAACTATAAGTCAATAAAATTTAGAATCTGAGCCATGGACAAATGTTAAGAAATTCAACTAAGAAGAAGCAGAAAATATGAACAGAGTGATTGCAAGCACTAATATTGAAACGGTGATGAAAATTTTCCAGTCGACAAACTTAAACTCCAGATGGCTTCACATGGAAATTTAACGAACCAGTCAGAGAACTACTAGCACATGCACTTCTGAAACGCTTCCAAAATTCTAGAGTGGAAGGAAAACCCAAAACTCATCCTACAAGTTCACCATCACCCTGACACCAACACCAAGATAACACAGAAAAAGAAAGTTAGAGACCAATATCTCATAGATGAACAGAGACAAACATCCTTAGCAAAATATGAGCAAAAAATTCCACCAATACTGTAAAAGGATTGGACACCATAAATAAGTGTGGGGTTTATTCCAGATATGGAAAAATTCTTCACTAGCTGCATATGAATGTATAGTGAAGGATTAACACCATATGATCACATCAATAGTTGGTGAAAGTTTTTGAAATAATTCAACAAGTGTTTGTGATAGAAACTCTCCAAAAACTGAACATAGAAAAAACGACCTCAACTTAACAAAGGCACACAGATCAAAAGTACAACAACATATCACCTCACACCATTCCAAATGGCCATCAAAAAAAAAAAATTACAACAGGGGACTGCCCTGTTGGTCCAGTGGCTAAGACACCATGATCCCTATGCAGGGGTCCCAGGTTTGATTCCACACACAGCGATTGAGGTTTGTGGCAACCAAATAAAAAGTAATATATATGTGTGCATATTAATGCATTTAAGTGGAATCCAGAAAACAGATGCTGAATAACCCATTTGGAATGTAGGAAGAGATGCAGTCATGGAAAACAGACTTGTGGACACATTGCAGCAAGGGCATAGGTAACATACCAAGTATGTAGTAGATAGCTATTGCTATGGAGTGCTCTAGTGGAGTTAGTTTTGGAGTAGGAGAGGAGGCCCAAGTGGGAGATGGCAGGACTGCTCAAAAGGGAGGCTAAGCTGTATTTACTAATAACTGATTTATTTTGCTGGGCAGCAGACACTAACACAACATTGTAAAGAAAGAAAATCAGTCCTTGGCTAACTTGTGCTAGTGACAAGTAAAACATCGCAGTGCATGTCAATTAAAATGTGTACCCAGGATGGCTTTAGTATGCATAGGCAAAGAAAAAGCAAAAAAAAAAAAAAAAAAAGACAAACTTAAATGCAGAGCTATGTTAGCCAGATTAAATACAAACTCTATACTTGTGTCCCTTCACTTCATTAATTTTCCATTGTTTCTAAAAGTAAAGAATGGCTTTCTAAAATTAAAGTAAACATATATGGTTGTATATTTTCATAAAGTGATGTCACCGCTTTCTGAAGCCATGAATCCCCTCAAGTTTTAATAATAACTGACCTTTGACTTTCAGAACCATGAGAAGTAGAAATTAGTAAACATAGGTTAACAGTGAAGTGCTGCACAAATCCCTTATATTAGAATTCTAGAAGGTGTGCTACTGACTGGGAAAAATGCATAGTCCAAAAGTGGAGAATTATGTTTTTTTCATCAGGCCTTTCATTCTAAGAAGGATTTAATCATGAGAAGTGACTTCTCAAGTATTGTGAAAAGACTGCTCTGATGAAGGATAGGAGGATCCAGGTTTTACAGAAGTTTTGGTTCAACGATCAGGTATGGAGAATGTCTGAGTATTATGGTTAACGAAAGAAAAACTGGACACCTCAAGTGAATGGATTCAGATATTTTCTACCTATGGGAAGATGCAAGAATCTGGGCTCCTTGAAATAATTCTTTTGATAATCACTTGAACTAGAGCTAGTATCTATTCTTTCTGTCTCAAGTCAGTTCTTCAGGCCACACTAGTGTCAGGTGCAGTAACTAAGGACTTGATAGTGCACAACCTGATTTCAACAAGAGTTCCCCCAGGTTTCACATTTATGGATAGATGCAATGGTTTATGACTCGATGCCTGCAGCATCATTTGTTTACTGATATGGCTGGCAAATTTCTTGGTTCACAATGTGCTCTATTCTCTACAACCTCAGAAAAAGTTACTATCTCTAGAAAGATTCTTACACTCTCAAAGAAGTTGACCGTGTGCTTCTACCTGAACAGGACTTCAGTTCAGTTCATTTGCTCAGTCATGTCTGACTCTTTGCGACCCCATGAATTGCAGCACCCCAGGGCTCCCTGTCCAATACCATCCCTCAGAGTTCACTCAGACTCACGTTCATCGAGTCAGTGATGCCATCCAGCCATCTCATACTCTGTCATCCCCTTCTCCTCCTGCATCCAATCCCTCCCAGCATCAGAGTCAGAGGACCTAAAGTAATGTGAAAATACCTAATACAGGTTTAGTACAAATCCCAAAGATACAGGAGACTGAAAGCAAACTATAAATCTGAAGAATATGACCTGAATCACTTCAAGATCAAGGAAGGGTAATATATATATTTAAAATTATGTACCTACATTAATATGTTCAAATACGCATGTAAACACATATTGTGTGTGTGTGTGTGTGTGTGTGTGTGTGAACTTTCTCTGGAATATTCTCAAAAATATGCTTTACATTAAGGCATAAAACAAGTCTTAGTATGTTTTACATAATACCAAGGATGTTCTCTGAAAACCTAGATTTGAAGCTAAAAGTTTACCATGGGATATTTGTTTACAAATTTGTCAATGTGTGAAAATTATACAAGATATTCATAAAGAACCAATATTTCAAAGGGTAAGTCACAAGGGAAATTATATAATTCTCTGATGTGAATGTAAGTGAAAGCACTTTTAGCAAATCATCAGATCCTGAAAAAGTACATACCTGCAGTTATATACCTCCAACAAAATATATACTGCTACCTGTAGACAGCAAAATTATATACCTAAATTTTCAACATATACATATGCATGTATATGTGTAGCTATATATAAACTAATGGTTGCCCAGGTAGTCCTAGTACTAAGGAACCTGTCTTCTAACATAGAGGTCATAAGACATTCAGGTTCCATCTGAGTTGGGAAGATCTGCTGGAACTAAGGATGGCAACCCATTCCTATTTTTTCACCTTGAGTATCCCATGGATTAAAGAATACATGATGGTGAGAGTCTGTGTGATACAGAGTGTCAGACAGGAGTGTAGTGACTTAACACATGAAATATCACTTGAATGGGTTCTAATATACATATACATATACATATACATATACATATACATATACATATACATATACATATACATATCAGATCAGTCGCTCAGTCATGTCCAACTCTTTGAGACCACATGAATCGCAGCACGACAGGCCTCCCTGTCCAACACCAACTCCTGGAGTTCACTGAGACTCATGTCCATCGAGTCAGTGATGTTATCCAGCCATTTCATCCTCTGTCATCCCATTGTCCTCCTGCCCCCAATCCCTCCCAGCATCAGAGTCTTTTCCAATGAGTCAACTCTTCGCATGAGGTGGCCAAAGTACTGGAGTTTCAGCTTTAGCATCATTCCTTCCAAAGAAATCCCAGGGCTTATCTCCTTCAGAATACATATACATACACATATACATATACATATACATATACATATACATATACATATATATAAATGTATTACACTTGTTCTTTTCATATAATACCAATGACATGCTCAACAACAACAACAAAACAGTTCACTTACTCATTTCATTTCAGTCACAGAGCCGTGTCCAACTCTTTGTGGCCCCATGAAACACACCATGCCAGGCCTCCCTGTCCATCACCAACTCCTGGAGTTCACGCAAACATATGTTCATTGAGACGATGATGCCATCCAGCCATCTCATCCTCTGTCATTCCCTTCTCCTCCTGATCCAAATCCCTCCCATCATCAGAGATTTTTATGAGTCAACTCTTTGCGTGAGGTGGCCAATGTACTGGAGTTTCAGCTTTAGCATCAGTCCCTCCAAAGAACACCCAAGACTAATCTCCTTAAGGATGGACTGGTGGGATCTGCTTGCAGTCCAAGGGACTCTCAAGAGTCTTCTCCAACACCACAGTTCAAAAGCATCATTTTTTTTTTTTTTTGGCACTCAGCTTTCTTCACAGTCCAAATCTCACATCAATACATCACCACTGGAAAAACCATAGCCTTGACTTGATGGACTTTCTTTGGCAAAGTAATGTCTCAGCTTTATAAAATACAATCTAATTTGGACATAACTTTCCCTCCAAGGAGTAAACGTCTTTTAATTTCATGGCTACAATCACCATCTGCAGTGATTTTGGAGCCCAAAAAATAAAGCCTGACATTGTTTCCACTGTTCCCCATCTATTTCCCATGATGTGATGGGACCAGATGCCATGATCTTCATTGCAGGATGTTGTGCTTTAAGCCCAGTTTTTCACTTTCCTCTTTCACTTTCATCAAGAGGCTTTACAGTTCCTCTTCATTTTGTGCCATAAGTGTGGTGTTATCTGAATATCTGAGGTTATTGATATTTCTCCTGACAATCTGGACTCCAGCTTCTGCTTCTTCCAGCCCAGAGTTTCTCATGATGTACTCTGCATTCAAGTCAAATAAGCAGGGTGACAATATACAACCTTGATGTCCCCTTTCTATTTGGAACCAGTCTCTTGGTCCATGTCCAGTTCTAACTGTTGATTCCTGACTTGCATATAGGTTTCTCCAGAGGCAGGTCAGCTGGTCTTGTATTTCCATCTCTTTCAGAATCTTCCACAGTTTATAGTGATCCACAGAGTCCAAGGCTTTGGCATAGTCAATAAAGCAGAAATAGGTGTGTTTTTGGTTTTTTTTTTTTTTTTCTGGAATCTTCTTGTTTTTTCAATGATCCAAGATTGTTGGCATATGGATCTCTGGTTCCTCTGCCTTTTCTAAAACCAGTTTGAACATCTGGAAGTTCAAGGTTCATGTATTGATGAAGCCTGGCTTGGAGAACTTTGAGCATTACTGTACTAGAATGTGAGATGAGTGTAATTGTGTGGTAGTTTGAGCATTCTTGGACACTGTGTTTCTTTGGGGTTGGAATGAAAACTGACATTTTTCAGTCCCATGTCCACTGTTGTTTTCCAATTTGCTGGCATATTGAGTTCAGCACTTTCACAGCATCATCTTTCAGGATTTGAAATTGCTCAATGAAAATTTCATAACCTCCACTAGCATTGTTTGTAGTGATTCTTTCTATGGCCCACTTGACTTCACATTCCAGGATGTCTGGCTCTAGGTGAGGGATCACACCATCCTGAATATCTGGGTCTTGAAGATCTTTTTTTGAACAATTCTACTCTGTATTCTTGCCACCTCTTCTTAGTATCTTCTGCATCTCTTAGGTCCATACAATTATTGTCTTTTATTGAGCCCATCTTTGCATGGAATGTTGCCTCTGTGTTGCTAATTTTCTTGAGGGGATCTCTAGTCTTTGTCAATATTTTGCTTTCCTCTATTTCTTTGCATTGATCACTGAGGAAGGCTTTCTTATCTCTCCTTGCTAATCTATGGAACACTGCATTTAGAAGCTTATATCACTCTTTTTCTCCTTTCCTTTTCACTTGTCTTCTTTTCACAGCTATTTTTAAGGCCTCCCCAGACAACTATTTTGCTGTTTTGCATTTCTTTTTCATGAGGATAGTCTTGATCCCTGTCTCCTATACAATGTCACGAACATCTGTCCATAGTTCATCATACACTCTATTTATCAAATCTAGTCCCTTAAATATATTTCTCACTTCCACTGTATAATCATAAAGGATTGGATTTAGGTCATACCTCAAAAAGTTGGCTTAAAGGTCAACATTCAGAAAACTAAGATCATGGCATCTGTTTCCATCACTTCATGGGAAATAGATGGGAAAACAATGGAAACAGTGTCAGACTTCATTTTTTTTTGGGGGGGGGGGCACTCCAAAATCACTGCAGATGGTGATTGCAGCCAGGAAATTAAAAGATGCTTACTCCTTGGAAGGAAAGTTATGACCAACCTAGATAGCATATTAAAAAGCAGACACATTACTTGGCCAACAATGGACAATTTAGTCAAAACTATGGTTTTTCTGGTAGTCAAGTATGGATGTGAGAGTTGTGCTGTGAAGAAAGCTGAGCATCGAAGAATTGACGCTTTTGAACTGTGGTGTTGGAGAAGACTCTTGAGAGTCCCATAGACTGCAAGGAGATCCAACCAGTCCATTCTAAAGGAGATCAGTCCTGGGTGTTCTTAGGAAGGAATGATGCTAAAGCTGAAACTCCAGTACTTTGGTCATCTCATTCGAAGAGTTGACTCATTGGAAAAGACTGATGCTGGGAGGGATTGGGGGCATGAGGAAAAGGGTACAACAGAGGATGAGATGGCTGGATGGCATCACCGACTCGATGGATGTGAGTTTGAGTGAACTCCGGGAGTTGGGGATGGACAGGGAGGCCTAGTGTGCTGCAATCCATGGGGTCTCAAAGAGTCGGACATGACTGAGTGACTGAACTGAAATGAATGTGAGGAAAATTAAACAGCACATTCTGAAGGGCTTGAGGAGGCAAAGAAAACCTCACAGGGGAAATGAGAACATATTCTGAGGTGATTTAAAATGAAAACCCAATATAGAAAGTGATCAGATACAGCAGAAGAAGAACCCATATATATTTAAGCTAACATAAAAAGAAAGCTCTTCAGTTCTGGGAAGAAGTTAATGCCTTCTTCAAAACCTGGGGGGGGGATATCTAATTTCACAGAAAGAAGAAAAAGGAAATGAACAAATGTTAGTATGGGATCGATTAAAAGAAATAGAGGAAAACAACAGAATGGGAAAAACTAGAGATCTCTTCAAGAAAATCAGAGATACCAAAGGAACATTTCATGCAAAGATGGGCTCAATAAAGGACAGAAATGGTATGGAACTAACAGAAGCAGAAGATATTAAGAAGAGATGGGAAGAATACACAGAAGAACTGTACAAAAAATATCTTCACGACCAAGATAATCATGATGGTGTGATCACTGATCTAGAGCCAGACATTCTGGAATGTGAAGTCAAGTGGGCCTTACCAAAGCATCACTCCGAACAAAGCTAGTGGAGGTGATGGAATTCCAGTTGAGCTATTTCAAATCCTGAAAGATGATGCTGTGAAAGTGCTGCACTCAATATGCCAGCAAATTTGGAAAACTCAGCAGTGGCCACAGGACTGGAAAGGGTCAGTTTTCATTCCAATCCCAAAGAAAGGCAATGCCAAAGAATGCTCAAACTACCACACAATTGCACTCATCTCACACGCTAGTAAAGTAATGCTCAAAATTCTCCAAACCAGGCTTCAGCAATATGTGAACTGTGAACTTCCTGATGTTCAAGCTGGTTTTAGAAAAGGCAGAGGAGCCAGAGATCAAATTGCCAACATCTGCTGGATCATGGAAAAAGCAAGAGAGTTCCAGAAAAGCATCTATTTCTGCTTTATTGACTATGCCAAAGCCTTTGACTGTGTGGATCACAATAAACTGTAGAAAATTCTTCAAGAGATGGGAATACCAGACCACCTGATCTGCCTCTTGAGAAATTTGTATGCAGGTCAGGAAGCAACAGTTAGAACTGGTCATGGAACAACAGGCTGGTATATTGTCACCCTGTTTATTTAACTTATATGCAGAACACATCATGAGAAACGCTGGACTGGAAGAAACAGAAGCTGGAATCAAGATTGCCAGGAGAAATATGAATAACCTCAGATATGCAGATGACAACACGCTTATGGTAGAAAGTGAAGAGGATCTACATGGCCTCTTGATGAAAGTGAAGAGGAGAGTGAAAAAGTTGGCTTCAAGCTCAATATTCAGAAAACGAAGATCATGGTATCTGGTCCCATCACTTCATGGGAAATAGAGGGAGAAACAGTGGAAACAGTGTCAGGCTTTATTTTTCTGTGCTCCAAAATCACTGCAGATGGCGACTGCAGCCATGAAATTAAAAGACGCTTATTCCTTGGAAGGAAAGTTATGACCAACCTTGATAGCATATTCAAAAGCAGAAACATTACTTTGCCAACAAATTTTGGTCTAGTCAAAGCTATGGTTTTTCCTGTGGTCATGTATGTATGTGAGAGTTGGACTGTGAAGAAGGCTGAGTGCTGAACAATTGATGCTTTTGAACTGTGGTGTTGGAGAAGACTCTTGAGAGTCCTTTGGACTGCAATCAGATCCAACCAGTCCATTCTGAAGAAGATCAGCCCTGGAATTTCTTTGGAAGGAATTATGCTAAAGCTGAAACTCCAGTACTTTGGCCACCTCATATGAAGAGTTGACTCATTGGAAAAGACTCTGATGCTGGGAGGGATTGAGGGCAAGAAGAGAAGTGGACGAGAGAGGATGAGATGGCTGGATGGCATCACTGACTCGATGGACGTGAGTCTGAGTGAACTCCGGGAGTTGGTGATGGACAGGGAGGCCTGGCGTGCTGTGATTCATGGGGTCACAAAGAGTCAGACACAACTGAGTGACTGATCTGATCTGATCTGAAGTTAATATAAAAATAAAATGAATACAGAAAATTGAACATGAAACAAAAATAGTAAAAATAATATTAGGTAAACTAAACATTGAAAACAGCAGATTTATTTACTGAAATGAGAATGAATAAGATGCCATTGTTACTAAACATACTAAAAAAGGAGGAATTTGGGTATTTACTGAAATCATGGCAAACTGTCCCATCACTTCATGGCAAATAGATGGGAAAACAGTGGAAATGGTGATAGACTTTATTTTGGGGGGCTACAAAATCACTGCAGATAGTGACTACAGCCATGAAATTAAAAGATGCTTACTCCTCCTAGAGAGCATAAAACAAGACCAGGAGCTGACTGTGGCTCAGATCAGGAAATCCTTATAGCCAAATTCAGACTTAAATTTAAGAAAGTAGGGAAAGCCATTAGACCATTCAGGAATGACCTATATCAAATCCTTTATGAGTATACAGTGGAAGTGAGAAATAAATTTAAAGGACTAGATCTGATAGAGTGCCTGATGAACTATGGACGGTGGTTCATGACATTGTACAGGTGACAGGGATCAAGACCATCCCCAAGAAAAAGGAATGCAAAAAGGCAAAATGTGTGCCTGAGGAAGCCTTACAAATAGCTGTGAAATGAAGAGAAATGAAAGGCAAAGGAGAGAAGGAAAGATATACCCATTTGAATACAGAGTTTCAAAGAATAGCAAGGAGAGATAAGAAAGCCTTCCTTAGTGATCAGTGCAAAGAAATAGAGGAAAGCAATAGAATGGGAAAGACTAGAGATCACTTCAAGAAAATTTGAGATACCAATGGAATATTTCATGCAAAGATGGGCACAATAAGGACAAAAATGTTATGGACCTAACAGAAGCAGAAGATATTAAGAAGAGGTGGCAAAGAATACACAGAGGAACTGTACATCAAAGATCTTCACAACCCAAATAATCATAATGATGTGATCACTCACCTAGATCCAGACATCTTGGAATGTGAAGTCAAGTGGGCCTTAAGAAGCATCACTATGAACAAAGTTAGTGGAAGTGATAGAATTGCAGTTGAGCTATTTCAAATCCTAAAAGATTATGCTATGGAAGTGCTGCACTCAATATGTTAGCAAATTTGAAAAACTGAGCAGTGACTTGGAACTGGAAAAGGTCAGTTTTCATTCCAATCCCAAAGAAAGGCAATGCCAAAGAATGCTCAAACTACTGCACAATTGCACTCATCTCACACGCTAGTAAAGTAATGCTAAAAATTCTCCAAGCCAGGCTTCAGCAATACATGAACCATAAACTTCCAGATGTTCAAGCTGGTTTTCAAAAAGTCAGAGGAACCACAGATCAAATGGCCAACATCCGCTGGATCAGCAATAAACAAGGGAATTCCAGAAAAAATCTACTTCTGTTTTATTGACTATTCCAAAGACTTTGACTGTGTGGATTACAATAAACATTGGGAAATTCTGAAAGAGATGGCAATACCAGAGCAGCTGACCTGCCTTTTGAGAAGCCTCTATGCAGGTCAGAAAGCAGCAGTTTGAATGGGACATGGAACGACTGGTTCCACATAGGAAAAGGAGTATGTCAAGGTTGTATATTGTCACTCTGCTTATTTAACTTCTATGCAGAGTACCTCATAAGAAACACTGCTGGATGAGGCACAAGCTAGAATCAAGTTTGCCAGGAGAAATAACCTCAGATATGCAGATGACACCACCCTTATGGCAGAAAGGGAAAAACTAAAGAGCCACTTAATGGAATCCAAAGAGGAGAGTAAAATGTTGGCTTAAAGCTCAGCATTCTGAAAACTAAGATCATGACATCTGATCCCATCACTTTATGGCAAATAGATGGGCAATCAGTGTTTGACTTTCCTTTGAAGGGCTCCAGAATCACTGCAGATGGTGATTGAAGCCATGAAATTCAAAAATGCTTACTCCTTGGAAGGAAAGTTATGACCCACCTAGGCATCATATAAAAAGCAAAGACATTACTTTGCCAACAAACGTCTGTCTAGTAAAACTGGTTTTTCTAGTAGTCATGTATGGATATGAGAGTTGGACTATAAAGAAATTGAGCATCAAAAAATTGATGCTTTTGAACTGTAGTGTTGGAGAAGTCTCTTAAGAGTCCCTTGTACTGCAAGGAGATCTGACAAGTCCATCCTAAAGGAGATCAGTCCTGAATATTCATTGGAAGAACTGATGCTGAAGCTGAAACTCCAATACTTTGGCCACCTGATGGGAAGAGCTGACTCATTTGAAAAGACCCTGATGCTGGAAGAGATTGAGGTCCAGAGAAGAAAAGTAGGACAGAGGATGAGATGGTTGGATGGCATCACTGACTCAGTGGACATGAGTTGTGAAAACTTTGGGAGTTGGTGATTGACAGGAAGGCCTTGTGTGCTGCAGTCCATGGGGTTGCAAAGAGTCAGACACAACTGAGTGACTGAACTTAGAAGACTTCCTTGTAATTTTCTTGAGTGTGTTCTTGTTTTGCTGGAAGATTAGCATGGGTTGTCTTGCACTGGAGCTTGCTGCTTTTGGATGGAGCTTGCTTTCAGTGTAGGCATGTATCCTTTTGGATGGGATCTTGTCTATCACTATTCCTGGGGCCAGGGGTTCTATGATGGTCCAAAGTTCTGGAGCTGAGCTACCTGCCTCTGGTTTTTGGTCCCCCTCTTTCAGTGCCCTCAAGACTACACTTTCAACATTGCACAGAAGACAAAACCCCATGTTAGAGGGGAAATAACCTGAACACTCAACCTAGAAAAGAACACTCAAAGCTAGATATCCCACTGCTGGGCATACACACTATGCCAGTCCAGGTTCAATGCACGATGCTGGATGCTTGGGGCTGGTGCACTGGGACGACCCAGAGGGATGGTATGGGGAGGGAGGAGGGAGGAGGGTTCAGGATGGGCAACACATGAGAAATAAAGGAATAAAAAATTAAAAAAAAAAAAAGTAAAAAAGAATTAAGATATACAAAACATGGAAAATGATGAAATCCCTAAAAGATGATGCACTGTCTTTAAAAATATATTATCCTGCAGTTTTCCTATTATAGTGCCCAAAGTACTGCTTTCATTTTCAAGAAGGAATAAAATAAGACTTGAAGGGACTATCTTTATGGTTTGCTTCAAGATTTCATACAAGTTGAGAATTTAGAATTTTTCATTTTTCCATTCATAGTGGCAAATAAAAGGAAATTGATAGAGGAAGATGTTTCCAAGTTATTAGATGAATCAGAGGATAAATGGAAAGAGGCAGGTAGCAGCACTCTTAGACTCTGTTAATGATGGCAAAATTGGTCAGGTTATGAGCTTTCAGAGGAATATATTGTAGATGAATCTTCTCAAAACTCAATAATCGATAAATGACCTACATATTCTTAAGGACACAAAAGAAATGTGGTATTTTCATCTAGTTAGTCATTTGACAGGAAAATGTCACTATGCAATGTTTTGTGACAAGAACTTGGACCATCTTGTTTTGCCAAAATGATGTATGATGATACTTTAATATTTTTATTGTTTGTGTGTCAATGTTTGAGTTGAG
>NW_027218500.1:0-23492 GCF_027580195.1 Bos mutus
TATATTTGGCGATTCAATTCTTTCCTTTCCTGGGTTGATGGGTACACTATATTGAGGCACAATCTAAGGCATGAAGACATATCCATACATAGAGGTCTTGCTTTCAAGGAACTCGTACAGCAGATTTCTACAAGTTAGGGCTTTTCAAATGCTCTAGAAGCATGTGAACGTTCAGTAGGCTCCATTTTCATTTCAAAGAAAGATCGTTTGACTTCCATAGCAAAGGTGGAGACCTTCCAACGTTGAGTCCAATACTTATACCTTGACCATTTCAGGCAAGTCTTGTGGTTCCTTCTGGAGGTGTGTGGCTCTTGCAGAAATGTGAAGATCTTCCATCGTCCTCAGACTTTGGTGTCATTTGCAATCATCCAGAAAGCTTCCAGGTCTAGGTTCCAGACCACCAGCACACACAGTCAGTAGCCAGCGGGTGGATTCAGGAATCGCATTGTTCACGGCATTACCGTTGATATTGTTGCTGCACACTCAATGCAGTGGGCAGGGCCTGGATTATCCACTGGGTCTCATGTGGAATGGAAAGAAGGGCTCCCCCCCCCCCCCCCACACACACCCCCCCCCCCCTGTTGACAGCCTTGTGACGAAAGCGGTCCCGAAACAAGAATCAGACAAACCAGAAGCCCAGATGATAGTCCTTGAGATGAAGGAACTAAGCAGCTGGTTGCGATGGCACCAAGGGGAAAGGTTGCTCTTTGTGTCTGCCCCTCTACTCCTTTCTTCCTGGACGCCTTAGGGTTTTGTCATGGAGATTTGAAATAAAGTGCACAAAAGTCATATGTGTTGAATCAAGATTTTGCATTTAACCATCTCTCAAAAGGAAAAGCTTCACCACATGTTTCTTTCAAAACCGTCAATTGCTTTTCAATTCTGGGGTTTCTCTCTTGCCTTGTTCAGTTAGCCTTAACAGTAAAAATCCACGAAAACTACATAAAGATTCAAAGATACCAACAAAGGACAGCTTCTGTTTTGGAAATCATCTTTCCATTTAGTAGAACACGAGCTCTATTCTTTGTATTTTGCCTAGGGAATTAGCAATGTCCTGGTTCAGATGGCAAGGCATCTGCGCGCAGGAGACTGGGGTTTGATCCCTGGGTGGGAAGATCCCCCCGGAGAAGGAAATGGCAACCCCTCCCAGTATCCTCGCCTGGGAAATGCCACGGACAGAGGAGCCTGATGGGCCGCAGTCCATGGGTTGTATTAAAGTTGGGCTCAACCCAGCAACTACGAACACAAGTATTTCCAAAGACCACACTCAAGTGTGTGTGTGTGTGTGTGTGTGTGTGTGTGTGTGTGTGTGTGTGTATCTCCTCTTGCCGTCTTGGAGTCTGTCTCGGAATCTTCATGTATTTCTGCCTCTGTATCTCCTGACAGCCAGCCGCCGGCCCGTTCGTCTGGCCCCGGCCTCTCCCAGGCGCTCTGGCTCTGGCTGAGGAGCTTGCGCAGGCCAGCTGTCTCTCCCTTGGCGTGGAGTGCGTGCGAGTGTCTGTGTGTCTGTCTGTGTGCCTGCCTGTGGCTCGTCTGCTCTCTCAGGAAGGTCGAGGGGCTTGGCGTGGGGGCAAAGGGGGCCTCGGTAGTGCGAAGGGAGGGGCTGGCGCTCGGTCGACCGCGCCTCCTGGCTTCTGGTGGGTTTGGGCACGGACAGGTGCCGGGCAAGTTAGGCGCTCAAGTTTCGCTGCGTCTAGGCCCCTTGGGAGGTTCAGAGGCCCCTGGGGGCGCGGGGTTGGGAGGCGGCGGGCGCCGGGCCGACACCTCGGGGCGCGCGGGCCTGAGCAGCGAATGGGATCGGGAGGCCCGGCTCAGCGGCGCGGCGGGTCTGGAGTGGCGCGGGTGGGAGGCGCCGAGACCTCCGCACCCCTCAGCCCAGCCCCAGGCCCCGCGGCGCGCGCGCCGCGCGCGCGCCCTCCCGGTCAATGGGGTCCTGGAAGCCCCTCGGGCCCCCGGGCCCGGCCAGGCGCTTGCTGGTCTGGTGTTGGCGGTGTTCGGGGGGTGGGGCGGGGGGCGGGCCGGCGTCAGCAGGCTGGAGTCCGGTCGCGGGTCGTGCGGCTCAAGTACAGCATGCCCCGCGACGAGAGAGTGCGGCCCGTTGGCCCGACCTGCAGGGCAAGCGAAAGGGAGGCGGCGCAAGGCTCTTAGGGCGCCCGGGCCAACCGCCACCGTCTCAGGCCGTATCAGCCTGAAGGCGCCCGATCTCGTCTGATCTCGGAAGCTAAGCAGGGTCGGGCCTGGTTAGTATCTTGGATGGGAGACCACCTGGGAATCCCGGGTGCTCGAGGCTTTTTGCCTAGCAGAAGAGGTCCTTTAGCCCCCCCGCGCGTCCGATTCTTGGATCCCCCGCAGCCCAGCCCCCCGGGCGCGAGGCGGGTGGCGGGGCCCGACTCCCGCTGCAGACCTGGGTTGCCTCCGCGCGGCCCGCGAGCCCCTCCGCGTCGCATTCGGCTTCCAGGACACCCGGCGACCCGGCAGTCCCGTCTCCACCTGGGGCTCCTTTGGCTTGCCTCAGGCAATCCCGGGCTTGCACCGACTCAGCCAGAGCCCGGCCCCCCCCCCCCCTGCCTCGGCGCGATCGCATGCGCGCATGTGTGTGCGCGCGCGCACAGATAGATGTGCCCAAGCGGGGCATCTATCTTGTTCATATACCGTGGGTGGATCTATGCCTGGGAGTCGGACTGCTGGACCATAGGCTACTTCCACTTTTAGTTCCTTGGGAACCTCCATATTCTTTTCCATACCGGCTCTACCCCGCCCATTCCTACTCACCGTGGAGGAGAGTTCCCTTTGCTCCACATCTTCTCCAGCATCGGTTATTGACAGACATCGCAGTGAGGCCCAGCGGACTCATGTGAAGTGGTCCCTCCTTGGAGTTTGGAGTTGAGCCTCTCAATCATTAGTGACGTGGAGCAAGATGACCTTTTGGAAATGCAGATGCAATGCTGTCACCTCCCTGCTCCAGCGGCTCTCGTATTTTCCCAGCATATTGAAGATCGACCACTTCCCTTCAGGCTTGCTCCTCACGTTCTTCTCTGATGTCTTTTGCCTGGAATGCCCTCTGCACTCTTTGGCTTCCATCCCATAGGGCATTTTCGTTTCTTGAATGTCCTAAGTTTCCCTGGTCACATAGCCTTCCAAGATGCTATTTTCCCTGCCTGAAATTCTTCCTGCATCTCAACCCTGGTTTACCTAGGTTCAACCTATGGACCTCAACGAAATGGTGCCTCTGGAAAGCCTTCCCTGACACCCAGGTTTTGTGGTGAGGGAAGAGGCCCCTCTATAGGTTCTCAAAGGATCTGCCTGTGATGTATCATTAGAGTCGTCTCAGTGAAAGCAGGAACTCCTGTGTCTTCTTCTCTCCGCCTTCTATTCCCTGAAACTTCTTACATGCCTCCTAGCTCATCGTAGGTGCTCAGTATTTACTTAGTGTGTGAAAGACAGAAAAGCTCTTGGAAGCCTCAAGGGGTCACTTGGCTCGGCACTTTTGATCTCTTTGTATATTTGGCGATTCAATTCTTTCCTTTCCTGGGTTGATGGGTACACTATATTCGAGGCACAATCTAAGGCATGAAGACATATCCATACATAGAGGGTCTTGCTTTCAAGGAACTCGTACAGCAGATTTCTACAAGTTAGGGCTTTTCAAATGCTCTAGAAGCATGTGAACGTTCAGTAGGCTCCATTTTCATTTCAAAGAAAGATCGTTTGACTTCCATAGCAAAGGTGGAGACCTTCCAACGTTGAGTCCAATACTTATACCTTGACCATTTCAGGCAAGTCTTGTGGTTCCTTCTGGAGGTGTGTGGCTCTTGCAGAAATGTGAAGATCTTCCATCGTCCTCAGACTTTGGTGTCATTTGCAATCATCCAGAAAGCTTCCAGGTCTAGGTTCCAGACCACCAGCACACACAGTCAGTAGCCAGCAGGTGGATTCAGGAATACGCATTGTTCACGGCATTACCGTTGATATTGTTGCTGCACACTCAATGCAGTGGGCAGGGCCTGGATTGTCCACTGGGTCTCATGTGGAATGGAAAGAAGGGCTCCCCCCCCCCCCCCCACACACCACCCCCCCCACTGTTGACCTTGTGACGAAAGCGGTCCCCGAAACAGAATCAGACAAACCAGAAGCCCAGATGATAGTCCTTGAGATGAAGGAACTAAGCAGCTGGTTGCGATGGCACCAAGGAAAGGTTGCTCTTTGTGTCTGCCCCTCTACTCCTTTCTTCCTGGACGCCTTAGGGTTTTGTCATGGAGATTTGAAATAAAGTGCACAAAAGTCATATGTGTTGAATCAAGATTTTGCATTTAACCATCTCTCAAAAGGAAAAGCTTCGCCTGCACATGTTTCTTTCAAAACCGTCAATTGCTTTTCAATTCTGGGGTTTCTCTCTTGCCTTGTTCAGTTAGCCTTAACAGTAAAAATCACGAAAACTACATAAAGATTCAAAGATACCAACAAAGGACAGCTTCTGTTTTTGAAATCATCTTTCCATTTAGTAGAACACGAGCTCTATTCTTTGTATTTTGCCTAGGGAATTAGCAATGTCCTGGTTCAGATGGCAAGGCATCATGGCGCAGGAGACTGGGGTTTGATCCCTGGGTGGGAAGATCCCCCCGGAGAGGAAATGGCAACCCACTCCCAGTATCCTCGCCTGGGAAATGCCCACGGACAGAGGAGCCTGATGGGCGCAGTCCATGGGTTGTATTAAAGTTGGGCTCAACCCAGCAACTCGAACACAAGTATTTCCAAAGACCACACTCAAGTGTGTGTGTGTGTGTGTGTGTGTGTGTGTGTGTGTGTGTGTGTGTGTATCTCCTCTTGCCCGTCTTGGAGTCTGTCTCGGAATCTTCTTGTATTTCTGCCTCTGTATCTCCTGACAGCCAGCCGCCCGGCCGTTCGTCTGGCCCGGCCTCTCCCAGGCGCTCTGGCTCTGGCTGAGAGCTTGCGCCAGGCCAGCTGTCTCCCTTGGCGTGGAGTGCGTGCAGTGTCTGTGTGTCTGTCTGTGTGCCTGCCTGTGGCTCGTCTGCTCTCTCAGGAAGGTCGAGGGCTTGGCGTGGGGGCAAGGGGGCCTCGGTAGTGCGAAGGGAGGGGCTGGCGCTCGGTCGACCCGCGCCTCCCTGGCTTCTGGTGGGTTTGGGCACGGACAGGTGCCGGGCAAGTTAGGCGCTCAAGTTTCGCTGCGTCTAGGCCCAGGAGGTTCAGAGGCCCCTGGGCGCGGGGTTGGGGGCGGCGGGCGCCGGGCCGACACCTCGGGGCGCGCGGGCCTGAGCAGCGAATGGGATCGGGGAGGCCCGGCTCAGCGGCGCGGCGGGTCTGGAGTGGCCGCGGGTGGGGGGCGCCGAGACCTCCGCACCCCTCAGCCCAGCCCCAGGCCCGCGGCGCGCGCGCGCGCGCGCCCGCCCCCGGTCAATGGGGGTCCTGGAAGCCCCTCGGGCCCCGGGCCCGGCCAGGCGCTGCTGGTCTGGTGTTGGCGGTGTTGTTCGGGGTGGGGGGCGGGCGGCGTCAGCAGGCTGGAGTCGGTCGCGGGTCGTGCGGCTCAAGTACAGCATGCCCCGCGACGAGAGTGCGGCCCGTTGGCCCGACCTGCAGGGCAGAAGCGAAAGGGAGGCGGCGCAAGGCTCTTAGGGCGCCCCGGGCCACCGCCACCGTCTCAGGCGTATCAGCCTGAAGGCGCCCGATCTCGTCTGATCTCGGAAGCTAAGCAGGGTCGGGCCTGGTTAGTATCTTGGATGGGAGACCACCTGGGAATCCCGGGTGCTCGAGGCTTTTGCCTAGCAGAAGAGGTCCTTTAGCCCCCCCGCGCGTCCGATTCTTGGGATCCCCCGCAGCCCCAGCCCCTCCCGGGCGCGGGAGGCGGGTGGCGGGGCCCGACTCCCGCTGCAGACCTGGGTTGCCTCCCGCGCGGCCCGCGAGCCCCTCCGCGTCGCATTCGGCTTCCAGGACACCCGGCGACCGGCAGTCCCGTCTCCACCTGGGGCTCCTTTGGCTTGCCTCAGGCAATCCCGGGGCTTGCACCGACTCAGCCAGAGCCCGGCCCCCCCCCCCCCCCCCTGCCTCGGCGTCGCATGCGCATGCGCGCATGTGCGCGTGCGCACAGATAGATGTGCCCAAGCGGGGCATCTATCTTGTTCATATACCGTGGGTGGATCTATGCCTGGGAGTCGGACTGCTGGACCATAGGCTACTTCCACTTTTAGTTCCTTGGGAACCTCCATATTCTTTTCCATACCGGCTCTCCCCCCGCCCATTCCTACTCACCGTGGAGGAGAGTTCCCTTTGCTCCACATCTTCTCAGCATCGGTTATTGACAGACATCGCGCAGTGAGGCCCAGTCGGACTCATGTGAAGTGGTCCCTCCTTGGAGTTTGGAGTTGAGCCTCTCCAATCATTAGTGACGTGGAGCAAGATGACCTTTTGGAAATGCAGATGCAATGCTGTCACCTCCCTGCTCCAACGGCTCTCGTATTTTCCCAGCATATTGAAGATCGACCACTTCCCTTCAGGCTTGCTCCTCACGTTCTTCTCTGATGTCTTTTGCCTGGAATGCCCTCTGCACTCTTTGGCTTCCATCCCATAGGGCATTTTCGTTTCTTGAATGTCCTAAGTTTCCCTGGTCACATAGCCTTCCAAGATGCTATTTTCCCTGCCTGAAATTCTTCCTGCATCTCAACCCTGGTTTACCTAGGTTCAACCTATGGACCTCAACGAAATGGTGCCTCTGGAAAGCCTTCCCTGACACCCAGGTTTTGTGGTGAGGGAAGAGGCCCCTCTATAGGTTCTCAAAGGATCTGCCTGTGATGTATCATTAGAGTCGTCTCAGTGAAAGCAGGAACTCTGTGTCTTCTTCTCTCCGCCTTCTATTCCCTGAAACTTCTTACATGCCTCCTAGCTCATCGTAGGTGCTCAGTATTTACTTAGTGTGTGAAAGACAGAAAAGCTCTTGGAAGCCTCAGGGGTCACTTGGCTCAGCACTTTTGATCTCTTTGTATATTTGGCGATTCAATTCTTTCCTTTCCTGGGTTGATGGGTACACTATATTGAGGCACAATCTAAGGCATGAAGACATATCCATACATAGAGGTCTTGCTTTCAAGGAACTCGTACAGCAGATTTCTACAAGTTAGGGCTTTTCAAATGCTCTAGAAGCATGTGAACGTTCAGTAGGCTCCATTTTCATTTCAAAGAAAGATCGTTTGACTTCCATAGCAAAGGTGGAGACCTTCCAACGTTGAGTCCAATACTTATACCTTGACCATTTCAGGCAAGTCTTGTGGTTCCTTCTGGAGGTGTGTGGCTCTTGCAGAAATGTGAAGATCTTCCATCGTCCTCAGACTTTGGTGTCATTTGCAATCATCCAGAAAGCTTCCAGGTCTAGGTTCCAGACCACCAGCACACACAGTCAGTAGCCAGCAGGTGGATTCAGGAATACGCATTGTTCACGGCATTACCGTTGATATTGTTGCTGCACACTCAATGCAGTGGGCAGGGCCTGGATTGTCCACTGGGTCTCATGTGGAATGGAAAGAAGGGCTCCCCCCCCCCCCCCACACACCACCCCCACCCCACTGTTGACAGCCTTGTGACGAAAGCGGTCCCGAAACAGAATCAGACAAACCAGAAGCCCAGATGATAGTCCTTGAGATGAAGGAACTAAGCAGCTGGTTGCGATGGCACCAAGGGGAAAGGTTGCTCTTTGTGTCTGCCCCTCTACTCCTTTCTTCCTGGACGCCTTAGGGTTTTGTCATGGAGATTTGAAATAAAGTGCACAAAAGTCATATGTGTTGAATCAAGATTTTGCATTTAACCATCTCTCAAAAAGGAAGAGAGCTTCGCCTGCACATGTTTCTTTCAAAACCGTCAATTGCTTTTCAATTCTGGGGTTTCTCTCTTGCCTTGTTCAGTTAGCCTTAACAGTAAAAATCAACGAAAACTACATAAAGATTCAAAGATACCAACAAAGGACAGCTTCTGTTTTTGAAATCGTCTTTCCATTTAGTAGAACACGAGCTCTATTCTTTGTATTTTGCCTAGGGAATTAGCAATGTCCTGGTTCAGATGGCAAGGCATCCATGGCGCAGGAGACTGGGGTTTGATCCCTGGGTGGGAAGATCCCGCCGGAGAAGGAAATGGCAACCCACTCCCAGTATCCTCGCCTGGGAAATGCCACGGACAGAGGAGCCTGATGGGCGCAGTCCATGGGTTGTATTAAAGTTGGGCTCAACCCAGCAACTACGAACACAAGTATTTCCAAAGACCACACTGTGTGTGTGTGTGTGTGTGTGTGTGTGTGTGTGTGTGTGTGTGTATCTCCTCTTGCCGTCTTGGAGTCTGTCTCGGAATCTTCATGTATTTCTGCCTCTGTATCTCCTGACAGCCAGCCGCCCCGGCCGTTTCGTCTGGCCCGGCCTCTCCCAGGCGCTCTGGCTCTGGCTGAGAGCTTGCGCAGGCCAGCTGTCTCCCTTGGCGTGGAGTGCGTGCAGTGTCTGTGTGTCTGTCTGTGTGCCTGCCTGTGGCTCGTCTGCTCTCTCAGGAAGGTCGGGGGCTTGGCGTGGGGGCAAAGGGGGCCTCGGTAGTGCGAAGGGAGGGGCTGGCGCTCGGTCGACCCGCGCCTCCCTGGCTTCTGGTGGGTTTGGGCACGGACAGGTGCCGGGCAAGTTAGGCGCTCAAGTTTCGCTGCGTCTAGGCCCGGGGGAGGTTCAGAGGCCCCTGGGCGCGGGGTTGGGGCGGCGGGCGCCGGGCCGACACCTCCGGGGCGCGGGCCTGAGCAGCGAATGGGATCGGGGGGCCCGGCCCGGCTCAGCGGCGCGGCGGGTCTGGAGTGGCGCGGGTGGGAGGCGCCGAGACCTCCGCACCCCTCAGCCCAGCCCCAGGCCCCCAGCGGCGCGCGCGCGCGCGCCGCGCCCTCCCGGTCAATGGGGGTCCTGGAAGCCCCTCGGGCCCCGGGCCCGGCCAGGCGCTTGCTGGTCTGGTGTTGGCGGTGTTCGGGGGGGGGGGGGGCGGGCGGCGTCAGCAGGCTGGAGTCGATCGCGGGTCGTGCGGCTCAAGTACAGCATGCCCGCGGCGAGGTGCGGCCCGTTGGCCCGACCTGCAGGGCAAGCGAAAGGGAGGCGGCGCGCAAGGCTCTTAGGGCGCCCGAGCCAACCGCCACCGTCTCAGGCGTATCAGCCTGAAGGCGCCCGATCTCGTCTGATCTCGGAAGCTAAGCAGGGTCGGGCCTGGTTAGTATCTTGGATGGGAGACCACCTGGGAATCCCGGGTGCTCGAGGCTTTTGCCTAGCAGAAGAGGTCCTTTAGCCCCCCCCGCGCGTCCGATTCTTGGATCCCCCCGCAGCCCCAGCCCCTCCCGGGCGCGGGAGGCGGGTGGCGGGGCCCGACTCCCGCTGCAGACCTGGGTTGCCTCCGCGCGGCCCGCGAGCCCCTCCGCGTCGCATTCGGCTTCCAGGACACCCGACGACCGGCAGTCCCGTCTCCACCTGGGGCTCCTTTGGCTTGCCTCAGGCAATCCCGGGGCTTGCACCGACTCCAGCCAGAGCCCCCGCCCCCCCCCCCCCCAGCCACGAGGCGATCGCGCATGCGCATGTGCGCGCGCACGCACAGATAGATGTGCCCAAACGGGGCATCTATCTTGTTCATATACCGTGGGTGGATCTATGCCTGGGAGTCGGACTGCTGGACCATAGGCTACTTCCACTTTTAGTTCCTTCGGGAACCTCCATATTCTTTTCCATACCGGCTCTACCCACGCCCATTCCTACTCACCGTGGAGGAGAGTTCCCTTTGCTCCACATCTTCTCCAGCATCGGTTATTGACAGACATCGCAGTGAGGCCCAGCCGGACTCATGTGAAGTGGTCCCTCCTTGGAGTTTGGAGTTGAGCCTCTCCAATCATTAGTGACGTGGAGCAAGATGACCTTTTGGAAATGCAGATGCAATGCTGTCACCTCCCTGCTCCAACGGCTCTCGTATTTTCCCAGCATATTGAAGATACGACCACTTCCCTTCAGGCTTGCTCCTCACGTTCTTCTCTGATGTCTTTTGCCTGGAATGCCCTCTGCACTCTTTGGCTTCCATCCCATAGGGCATTTTCGTTTCTTGAATGTCCTAAGTTTCCCTGGTCACATAGCCTTCCAAGATGCTATTTTCCCTGCCTGAAATTCTTCCTGCATCTCAACCCTGGTTTACCTAGGTTCAACCTATGGACCTCAACGAAATGGTGCCTCTGGAAAGCCTTCCCTGACACCCAGGTTTTGTGGTGAGGAAGAGGCCCCTCTATAGGTTCTCAAAGGATCTGCCTGTGATGTATCATTAGAGTCGTCTCAGTGAAAGCAGGAACTCTGTGTCTTCTTCTTCTCTCGCCTTCTATTCCCTGAAACTTCTTACATGCCTCCTAGCTCATCGTAGGTGCTCAGTATTTACTTAGTGTGTGAAAGACAGAAAAGCTCTTGGAAGCCTCAAGGGTCACTTGGCTCAGCACTTTTGATCTCTTTGTATATTTGGCGATTCAATTCTTTCCTTTCCTGGGTTGATGGGTACACTATATTGAGGCACAATCTAAGGCATGAAGACATATCCATACATAGAGGTCTTGCTTTCAAGGAACTCGTACAGCAGATTTCTACAAGTTAGGGCTTTTCAAATGCTCTAGAAGCATGTGAACGTTCAGTAGGCTCCATTTTCATTTCAAAGAAAGATCGTTTGACTTCCATAGCAAAGGTGGAGACCTTCCAGCGTTGAGTCAATACTTATACCTTGACCATTTCAGGCAAGTCTTGTGGTTCCTTCTGGAGGTGTGTGGCTCTTGCAGAAATGTGAAGATCTTCCATCGTCCTCAGACTTTGGTGTCATTTGCAATCATCCAGAAAGCTTCCAGGTCTAGGTTCCAGACCACCAGCACACACAGTCAGTAGCCAGCGGGTGGATTCAGGAATACGCATTGTTCACGGCATTACCGTTGATATTGTTGCTGCACACTCAATGCAGTGGGCAGGGCCTGGATTGTCCACTGGGTCTCATGTGGAATGGAAAGAAGGCTCCCCCCCCCCCCCCACACACCACCCCCCCCACTGTTGACAGCCTTGTGACGAAGCGGTCCCGAAACAAGAATCAGACAAACCAGAGAAGCCCAGATGATAGTCCTTGAGATGAAGGAACTAAGCAGCTGGTTGCGATGGCACCAAGGGGAAAGGTTGCTCTTTGTGTCTGCCCCTCTACTCCTTTCTTCCTGGACGCCTTAGGGTTTTGTCATGGAGATTTGAAATAAAGTGCACAAAAGTCATATGTGTTGAATCAAGATTTTGCATTTAACCATCTCTCAAAAAGGAAGAGAGCTTCGCCTGCACATGTTTCTTTCAAAACCGTCAATTGCTTTTCAATTCTGGGGTTTCTCTCTTGCCTTGTTCAGTTAGCCTTAACAGTAAAAATCAACGAAAACTACATAAAGATTCAAAGATACCAACAAAGGACAGCTTCTGTTTTTGAAATCGTCTTTCCATTTAGTAGAACACGAGCTCTATTCTTTGTATTTTGCCTAGGAATTAGCAATGTCCTGGTTCAGATGGCAAGGCATCCAGCGCAGGAGACTGGGGTTTGATCCCTGGGTGGGAAGATCCCGCCCGGAGAAGAAATGGCAACCCACTCCCAGTATCCTCGCCTGGGAAATGCCACGGACAGAGGAGCCTGATGGGCGCAGTCCATGGGTTGTATTAAAGTTGGGCTCAACCCAGCAACTACGAACACAAGTATTTCAAAGACCACACTCAGTGTGTGTGTGTGTGTGTGTGTGTGTGTGTGTGTGTGTGTGTGTGTATCTCCTCTTGCCGTCTTGGAGTCTGTCTCGGAATCTTCATGTATTTCTGCCTCTGTATCTCCTGACAGCCAGCCGCCCGGCCGTTAAATCTGGCCCGGCCTCTCCCAGGCGCTCTGGCTCTGGCTGAGAGCTTGCGCCAGGCCAGCTGTCTCCCTTGGCGTGGAGTGCGTGCAGTGTCTGTGTGTCTGTCTGTGTGCCTGCCTGTGGCTCGTCTGCTCTCTCAGGAAGGTCGAGGGCTTGGCGTGGGGGCAAAGGGGGCCTCGGTAGTGCGAGGGGAGGGGCTGGCGCTCGGTCGACCCGCGCCTCCCTGGCTTCTGGTGGGTTTGGGCACGGACAGGTGCCGGGCAAGTTAGGCGCTCAAGTTTCGCTGCGTCTAGGCCCTTGGGAGGTTCAGAGGCCCCTGGGCGCGGGGTTGGGGCGGCGGCGGGCGCCCGGCCGACACCTCACCTCCCGGGCGCGGGCCTGAGCAGCGAATGGGATCGGGAGGCCCGGCTCAGCGGCGCGGCGGGTCTGGAGTGGCGCGGGTGGGGGGCGCCGAGACCTCCGCACCCCTCAGCCCAGCCCCAGGCCCCGCGGCGCGCGCGCCGCGCCGCGCCCTCCCGGTCAATGGGGGTCCTGGAAGCCCCTCGGGCCCCGGGCCCGGCCAGGCGCTGCTGGTCTGGTGTTGGCGGTGTTCGGGGGGGGGGGGGCGGGCGGCGTCAGCAGGCTGGAGTCGGTCGCGGGTCGTGCGGCTCAAGTACAGCATGCCCGCGGACGAGAGTGCGGCCCGTTGGCCCGACCTGCAGGGGGCAGAAGCGAAAGGGAGGCGGCGCAAGGCTCTTAGGGCGCCCGAGCCAACGCGCCACCGTCTCAGGGCGTATCAGCCTGAAGGCGCCCGATCTCGTCTGATCTCGGAAGCTAAGCAGGGTCGGGCCTGGTTAGTATCTTGGATGGGAGACCACCTGGGAATCCCGGGTGCTCGAGGCTTTTGCCTAGCAGAAGAGGTCCTTTAGCCCCGCCCGCGCGTCCGATTCTTGGATCCCCCCCCGCAGCCCCAGCCCCTCCCGGGCGCGGGGGCGGTGGTGGCGGGCCCGACTCCCGCTGCAGACCTGGGTTGCCTCCGCGCGGCCCGCGAGCCCCTCCGCGTCGCATTCGGCTTCCAGGACACCCGGCGACCGGCAGTCCCGTCTCCACCTGGGGCTCCTTTGGCTTGCCTCAGGCAATCCCGGGGCTTGCACCGACTCCAGCCAGAGCCCCGGGCCCCGCCCCACCCCTGCCTCTCGGCGTCGGCGATGCATGCATGCATGTATGCGCCTTGCGCACAGATAGATGTGCCCAAGCGGGGCATCTATCTTGTTCACTTATACCGTGGGTGGATCTATGCCTGGGAGTCGGACTGCTGGACCATAGGCTACTTCCACTTTTAGTTCCTTGGGAACCTCCATATTCTTTTCCATACCGGCTCTACCCCCGCCCATTCCTACTCACCGTGGGGAGAGTTCCCTTTGCTCCACATCTTCTCCAGCATCGGTTATTGACAGACATCGCAGTGAGGCCCAGTGGGACTCATGTGAAGTGGTCCCTCCTTGGAGTTTGGAGTTGAGCCTCTCAATCATTAGTGACGTGGAGCAAGATGACCTTTTGGAAATGCAGATGCAATGCTGTCACCTCCCTGCTCCAACGGCTCTCGTATTTTCCCAGCATATTGAAGATCGACCACTTCCCTTCAGGCTTGCTCCTCACGTTCTTCTCTGATGTCTTTTGCCTGGAATGCCCTCTGCACTCTTTGGCTTCCATCCCATAGGGCATTTTCGTTTCTTGAATGTCCTAAGTTTCCCTGGTCACATAGCCTTCCAAGATGCTATTTTCCCTGCCTGAAATTCTTCCTGCATCTCTCACCCTGGTTTACCTAGGTTCAACCTATGGACCTCAACGAAATGGTGCCTCTGGAAAGCCTTCCCTGACACCCAGGTTTTGTGGTGAGGAAGAGGCCCCTCTATAGGTTCTCAAAGGATCTGCCTGTGATGTATCATTAGAGTCGTCTCAGTGAAAGCAGGAACTCTGTGTCTTCTTCTCTCCGCCTTCTATTCCTGAAACTTCTTACATGCCTCCTAGCTCATCGTAGGTGCTCAGTATTTACTTAGTGTGTGAAAGACAGAAAAGCTCTTGGAAGCCTCAAGGGTCACTTGGCTCAGCACTTTTGATCTCTTTGTATATTTGGCGATTCAATTCTTTCCTTTCCTGGGTTGATGGGTACACTATATTGAGGCACAATCTAAGGCATGAAGACATATCCATACATAGAGGTCTTGCTTTCAAGGAACTCGTACAGCAGATTTCTACAAGTTAGGGCTTTTCAAATGCTCTAGAAGCATGTGAACGTTCAGTAGGCTCCATTTTCATTTCAAAGAAAGATCGTTTGACTTCCATAGCAAAGGTGGAGACCTTCCAGCGTTGAGTCAATACTTATACCTTGACCATTTCAGGCAAGTCTTGTGGTTCCTTCTGGAGGTGTGTGGCTCTTGCAGAAATGTGAAGATCTTCCATCGTCCTCAGACTTTGGTCATTGCAATCATCCAGAAAGCTTCCAGGTCTAGGTTCCAGACCCCAGCACACACAGTCAGTAGCCAGCAGGTGGATTCAGGAATCACGCATTGTTCACGGCATTACCGTTGATATTGTTGCTGCACACTCAATGCAGTGGGCAGGGCCTGGATTGTCCACTGGGTCTCATGTGGAATGGAAAGAAGGGCTCCCCCCCCCCCCCACACACCACCCCCCCACTGTTGACAGCCTTGTGACGAAAGCGGTCCCGAAACAAGAATCAGACAAACCAGAAGCCCAGATGATAGTCCTTGAGATGAAGGAACTAAGCAGCTGGTTGCGATGGCACCAAGGAAAGGTTGCTCTTTGTGTCTGCCCCTCTACTCCTTTCTTCCTGGGCGCCTTAGGGTTTTGTCATGGAGATTTGAAATAAAGTGCACAAAAAGTCATATGTGTTGAATCAAGATTTTGCATTTAACCATCTCTCAAAAGGAAGAGAGCTTCGCCTGCACATGTTTCTTTCAAAACCGTCAATTGCTTTTCAATTCTGGGGTTTCTCTCTTGCCTTGTTCAGTTAGCCTTAACAGTAAAAATCATGAAAACTACATAAAGATTCAAAGATACCAACAAAGGACAGCTTCTGTTTTTGAAATCATCTTTCCATTTAGTAGAACACGAGCTCTATTCTTTGTATTTTGCCTAGGAATTAGCAATGTCCTGGTTCAGATGGCAAGGCATCCATGGCGCAGGAGACTGGGGTTTGATCCCTGGGTGGGAAGATCCCCCCGGAGAAGGAAATGGCAACCCACTCCCAGTATCCTCGCCTGGGAAATGCCACGGACAGAGGAGCCTGATGGGCGCAGTCCATGGGTTGTATTAAAGTTGGGCTCAACCCAGCAACTCTGAACACAAGTATTTCCAAAGACCACACTCAAGTGTGTGTGTGTGTGTGTGTGTGTGTGTGTGTGTGTGTGTGTGTATCTCCTCTTGCCCGTCTTGGAGTCTGTCTCGGAATCTTCATGTATTTCTGCCTCTGTATCTCCTGACAGCCAGCCGCCCGGCCGTTAAATCTGGCCCGGCCTCTCCCAGGCGCTCTGGCTCTGGCTGAGAGCTTGCGCCCAGGCCAGCTGTCTCCCTTGGCGTGGAGTGCGTGCGAGTGTCTGTGTGTCTGTCTGTGTGCCTGCCTGTGGCTCGTCTGCTCTCTCAGGAAGGTCGGGGGCTTGGCGTGGGGGCAAGGGGGCCTCGGTAGTGCGAAGGGGGGGGGCTGGCGCTCGGTCGACCCGCGCCTCCTGGCTTCTGGTGGGTTTGGGCACGGACAGGTGCCGGGCAAGTTAGGCGCTCAAGTTTCGCTGCGTCTAGGCCCTTGGGAGGTTCAGAGGCCCCCTGGGCGCGGGGTTGGGGCGGCGGGCGCCGGGCCGACACCTCCGGGGCGCGCGGGCCTGAGCAGCGAATGGGATCGGGAGGCCCGGCTCAGCGGCGCGGCGGGTCTGGAGTGGCGCGGGTGGGGGGCGCCGAGACCTCCGCACCCCTCAGCCCAGCCCCCAGGCCCTGCGCGCACGCACGCACGCACGCCCTCCCGGTCAATGGGGGGTCCTGGAAGCCCCTCGGGCCCCCGGGCCCGGCCAGGCGCTTGCTGGTCTGGTGTTGGCGGTGTTCGGGGGGGGGGGGCGGGCCGGCGTCAGCAGGCTGGAGTCCGGTCGCGGGTCGTGCGGCTCAAGTACAGCATGCCCCGCGACGAGAGGTGCGGCCCGTTGGCCCGACCTGCAGGGCAGAGCGAAAGGGAGGCGAAGCGCAAGGCTCTTAGGGCGCCCCGAGCCAACCGCCACCGTCTCAGGCCGTATCAGCCTGAAGGCGCCCGATCTCGTCTGATCTCGGAAGCTAAGCAGGGTCGGGCCTGGTTAGTATCTTGGATGGGAGACCACCTGGGAATCCCGGGTGCTCGAGGCTTTTTGCCTAGCAGAAGAGGTCCTTTAGCCCCCCCGCGCGTCCCGATTCTTGGATCCCCCCCCCGCAGCCCCCCCCCCGGGCGCGGGGGCAGCGGGTGGCGGGGCCCGACTCCCGCTGCAGACCTGGGTTGCCTCCGCGCGGCCCGCGAGCCCCTCCGCGTCGCATTCGGCTTCCAGGACACCCGGCGACCGGCAGTCCCGTCTCCACCTGGGGCTCCTTTGGCTTGCCTCAGGCAATCCCGGGGCTGCACCACCGACTCAGCCAGAGCCCGGCCCCCGCCCCACCCCTGCCTGAGGCGAGGCGGCGCGCATGCGCATGTATGTGCGCTTGCGCACAGATAGATGTGCCCAAGCGGGGCATCTATCTTGTTCACTTATACCGTGGGTGGATCTATGCCTGGGAGTCGGACTGCTGGACCATAGGCTACTTCCACTTTTAGTTCCTTGGGAACCTCCATATTCTTTTCCATACCGGCTCTACCCCGCCCATTCCTACTCACCGTGGAGAGTTCCCTTTGCTCCACATCTTCTCAGCATCGGTTATTGACAGACATCGCAGTGAGGCCCAGTCGGACTCATGTGAAGTGGTCCCCTCCTTGGAGTTTGGAGTTGAGCCTCTCAATCATTAGTGACGTGGAGCAAGATGACCTTTTGGAAATGCAGATGCAATGCTGTCACCTCCCTGCTCCAGCGGCTCTCGTATTTTCCCAGCATATTGAAGATCGACCACTTCCCTTCAGGCTTGCTCCTCACGTTCTTCTCTGATGTCTTTTGCCTGGAATGCCCTCTGCACTCTTTGGCTTCCATCCCATAGGGCATTTTCGTTTCTTGAATGTCCTAAGTTTCCCTGGTCACATAGCCTTCCAAGATGCTATTTTCCCTGCCTGAAATTCTTCCTGCATCTCAACCCTGGTTTACCTAGGTTCAACCTATGGACCTCAACGAAATGGTGCCTCTGGAAAGCCTTCCCTGACACCCAGGTTTTGTGGTGAGGGAAGAGGCCCCTCTATAGGTTCTCAAAGGATCTGCCTGTGATGTATCATTAGAGTCGTCTCAGTGAAAGCAGGAACTCTGTGTCTTCTTCTCTCCGCCTTCTATTCCCTGAAACTTCTTACATGCCTCCTAGCTCATCGTAGGTGCTCAGTATTTACTTAGTGTGTGAAAGACAGAAAAGCTCTTGGAAGCCTCAAGGGTCACTTGGCTCAGCACTTTTGATCTCTTTGTATATTTGGCGATTCAATTCTTTCCTTTCCTGGGTTGATGGGTACACTATATTGAGGCACAATCTAAGGCATGAAGACATATCCATACATAGAGGTCTTGCTTTCAAGGAACTCGTACAGCAGATTTCTACAAGTTAGGGCTTTTCAAATGCTCTAGAAGCATGTGAACGTTCAGTAGGCTCCATTTTCATTTCAAAGAAAGATCGTTTGACTTCCATAGCAAAGGTGGAGACCTTCCAACGTTGAGTCCAATACTTATACCTTGACCATTTCAGGCAAGTCTTGTGGTTCCTTCTGGAGGTGTGTGGCTCTTGCAGAAATGTGAAGATCTTCCATCGTCCTCAGACTTTGGTGTCATTTGCAATCATCAAAGCTTCCAGGTCTAGGTTCCAGACCACCAGCACACACAGTCAGTAGCCAGCAGGTGGATTCAGGAATCGCATTGTTGTTCACGGCATTACCGTTGATATTGTTGCTGCACACTCAATGCAGTGGGCAGGGCCTGGATTGTCCACTGGGTCTCATGTGGAATGGAAAGAAGGGCTCCCCCCCCCCCCACACACCCCCACCCCCCTGTTGACAGCCTTGTGACGAAAGCGGTCCCGAAACAAGAATCAGACAAACCAGAAGCCCAGATGATAGTCCTTGAGATGAAGGAACTAAGCAGCTGGTTGCGATGGCACACAAGGAAAGGTTGCTCTTTGTGTCTGCCCCTCTACTCCTTTCTTCCTGGACGCCTTAGGGTTTTGTCATGGAGATTTGAAATAAAGTGCACAAAAAGTCATATGTGTTGAATCAAGATTTTGCATTTAACCATCTCTCAAAAGGAAAAGCTTCGCCTGCACATGTTTCTTTCAAAACCGTCAATTGCTTTTCAATTCTGGGGTTTCTCTCTTGCCTTGTTCAGTTAGCCTTAACAGTAAAAATCATGAAAACTACATAAAGATTCAAAGATACCAACAAGGACAGCTTCTGTTTTTGAAATCATCTTTCCATTTAGTAGAACACAGCTCTATTCTTTGTATTTTGCCTAGGGAATTAGCAATGTCCTGGTTCAGATGGCAAGGCATCCATGGCGCAGGAGACTGGGGTTTGATCCCTGGGTGGGAAGATCCCCCCGGAGAAGGAAATGGCAACCCACTCCCAGTATCCTCGCCTGGGAAATGCCACGGACAGACAGAGGAGCCTGATGGGCGCAGTCCATGGGTTGTATTAAAGTTGGGCTCAACCCAGCAACTCTGAACACAAGTATTTCCAAAGACCACACTCAGTGTGTGTGTGTGTGTGTGTGTGTGTGTGTGTGTGTGTGTGTGTGTGTGTATCTCCTCTTGCCCGTCTTGGAGTCTGTCTCGGAATCTTCATGTATTTCTGCCTCTGTATCTCCTGACAGCCAGCCGCCCGGCCGTTAAATCTGGCCCGGCCTCTCCCAGGCGCTCTGGCTCTGGCTGAGAGCTTGCGCCCAGGCCAGCTGTCTCCCTTGGCGTGGAGTGCGTGCAGTGTCTGTGTGTCTGTCTGTGTGCCTGCCTGTGGCTCGTCTGCTCTCTCAGGAAGGTCGGGGCTTGGCGTGGGGGCAAGGGGGCCTCGGTAGTGCGAAGGGGAGGGGCTGGCGCTCGGTCGACCCGCGCCTCCTGGCTTCTGGTGGGTTTGGGCACGGACAGGTGCCGGGCAAGTTAGGCGCTCAAGTTTCGCTGCGTCTAGGCCCCAGGAGGTTCAGAGGCCCCTGGGCGCGGGGTTGGAGGCGGCGGGCGCCGGGCCGACACCTCCGGGGCGCGCGGGCCTGAGCAGCGAATGGGATCGGGAGGCCCGGCTCAGCGGCGCGGCGGGTCTGGAGTGGCGCGGGTGGGGGGCGCCGAGACCTCCGCACCCCTCAGCCCAGCCCCAGGCCCCGGCGCGCGCGCGCGCGCCACGCCCTCCCGGTCAATGGGGGTCCTGGAAGCCCCTCGGGCCCCCGGGCCCGGCCAGGCGCTTGCTGGTCTGGTGTTGGCGGTGTTCGGGGTGGGGGGCGGGCGGCGTCAGCAGGCTGGAGTCGGTCGCGGGTCGTGCGGCTCAAGTACAGCATGCCCGCGACGAGGTGCGGCCCGTTGGCCCGACCTGCAGGGCAGAAGCGAAGGGGAGGCGCGCGCAAGGCTCTTAGGGCGCCCGGCCAACCGCCACCGTCTCAGGCCGTATCAGCCTGAAGGCGCCCGATCTCGTCTGATCTCGGAAGCTAAGCAGGGTCGGGCCTGGTTAGTATCTTGGATGGGAGACCACCTGGGAATCCCGGGTGCTCGAGGCTTTTTGCCTAGCAGAAGAGGTCCTTTAGCCCCCCCCGCGCGTCCGATTCTTGGATCCCCCCGCAGCCCCAGCCCCTCCCGGGCGCGGGGGCGGGTGGCGGGGCCCGACTCCCGCTGCAGACCTGGGTTGCCTCCGCGCGGCCCGCGAGCCCCTCCGCGTCGCATTCGGCTTCCAGGACACCCGGCGACCCGGCAGTCCCGTCTCCACCTGGGGCTCCTTTGGCTTGCCTCAGGCAATCCCGGGGCTTGCACCGACTCAGCCAGAGCCCGGCCCCCGCCCCACCCCTGCCTCGGCGATCATGCGCATGCATGCGTGTATGCGTAGCCTTGCGCACAGATAGATGTGCCCAAGCGGGGCATCTATCTTGTTCACTTATACCGTGGGTGGATCTATGCCTGGGAGTCGGACTGCTGGACCATAGGCTACTTCCACTTTTAGTTCCTTCGGGAACCTCCATATTCTTTTCCATACCGGCTCTACCCCGCCCATTCCTACTCACCGTGGAGGAGAGTTCCCTTTGCTCCACATCTTCTCCAGCATCGGTTATTGACAGACATCGCGGTGAGGCCCAGTCGGACTCATGTGAAGTGGTCCCTCCTTGGAGTTTGAGTTGAGCCTCTCAATCATTAGTGACGTGGAGCAAGATGACCTTTTGGAAATGCAGATGCAATGCTGTCACCTCCCTGCTCCATGGCTCTCGTATTTTCCCAGCATATTGAAGATCGACCACTTCCCTTCAGGCTTGCTCCTCACGTTCTTCTCTGATGTCTTTTGCCTGGAATGCCCTCTGCACTCTTTGGCTTCCATCCCATAGGGCATTTTCGTTTCTTGAATGTCCTAAGTTTCCCTGGTCACATAGCCTTCCAAGATGCTATTTTCCCTGCCTGAAATTCTTCCTGCATCTCAACCCTGGTTTACCTAGGTTCAACCTATGGACCTCAACGAAATGGTGCCTCTGGAAAGCCTTCCCTGACACCCAGGTTTTGTGGTGAGGAAGAGGCCCCTCTATAGGTTCTCAAAGGATCTGCCTGTGATGTATCATTAAGTCGTCTCAGTGAAAGCAGGAACTCTGTGTCTTCTTCTCTCCGCCTTCTATTCCCTGAAACTTCTTACATGCCTCCTAGCTCATCGTAGGTGCTCAGTATTTACTTAGTGTGTGAAAGACAGAAAAGCTCTTGGAAGCCTCAAGGGGTCACTTGGCTCGGCACTTTTGATCTCTTTGTATATTTGGCGATTCAATTCTTTCCTTTCCTGGGTTGATGGGTACACTATATTGAGGCACAATCTAAGGCATGAAGACATATCCATACATAGAGGTCTTGCTTTCAAGGAACTCGTACAGCAATTTCTACAAGTTAGGGCTTTTCAAATGCTCTAGAAGCATGTGAACGTTCAGTAGGCTCCATTTTCATTTCAAAGAAAGATCGTTTGACTTCCATAGCAAAGGTGGAGACCTTCCAACGTTGAGTCCAATACTTATACCTTGACCATTTCAGGCAAGTCTTGTGGTTCCTTCTGGAGGTGTGTGGCTCTTGCAGAAATGTGAAGATCTTCCATCGTCCTCAGACTTTGGTGTCATTTGCAATCATCCAGAAAGCTTCCAGGTCTAGGTTCCAGACCACCAGCACACACAGTCAGTAGCCAGCAGGTGGATTCAGGAATACGCATTGTTCACGGCATTACCGTTGATATTGTTGCTGCACACTCAATGCAGTGGGCAGGGCCTGGATTGTCCACTGGGTCTCATGTGGAATGGAAAGAAGGGCTCCCCCCCCCCCCCACACACCACCCCCCCACTGTTGACAGCCTTGTGACGAAGCGGTCCCGAAACAAGAATCAGACAAACCAGAAGCCCAGATGATAGTCCTTGAGATGAAGGAACTAAGCAGCTGGTTGCGATGGCACCAAGGAAAGGTTGCTCTTTGTGTCTGCCCCTCTACTCCTTTCTTCCTGGACGCCTTAGGGTTTTGTCATGGAGATTTGAAATAAAGTGCACAAAAGTCATATGTGTTGAATCAAGATTTTGCATTTAACCATCTCTCAAAAGGAAAAGCTTCGCCTGCACATGTTTCTTTCAAAACCGTCAATTGCTTTTTTCAATTCTGGGGTTTCTCTCTTGCCTTGTTCAGTTAGCCTTAACAGTAAAAATCATGAAAACTACATAAAGATTCAAAGATACCAACAAGGACAGCTTCTGTTTTGAAATCATCTTTCCATTTAGTAGAACACAGCTCTATTCTTTGTATTTTGCCTAGGGAATTAGCAATGTCCTGGTTCAGATGGCAAGGCATCCCTGGCGCAGGAGACTGGGGTTTGATCCCTGGGTGGGAAGATCCCGCCGGAGAAGGAAATGGCAACCCCTCCCAGTATCCTCGCCTGGGAAATGCCACGGACAGAGGAGCCTGATGGGCGCAGTCCATGGGTTGTATTAAAGTTGGGCTCAACCCAGCAACTCTGAACACAAGTATTTCCAAAGACCACACTCAAGTGTGTGTGTGTGTGTGTGTGTGTGTGTGTGTGTGTGTGTGTGTATCTCCTCTTGCCCGTCTTGAGTCTGTCTCGGAATCTTCATGTATTTCTGCCTCTGTATCTCCTGACAGCCAGCCGCCCGGCCGTTCGTCTGGCCCGGCCTCTCCCAGGCGCTCTGGCTCTGGCTGAGAGCTTGCGCCCAGGCCAGCTGTCTCCCTTGGCGTGGAGTGCGTGCGAGTGTCTGTGTGTCTGTCTGTGTGCCTGCCTGTGGCTCGTCTGCTCTCTCAGGAAGGTCGAGGGGCTTGGCGTGGGGGCAAGGGGGCCTCGGTAGTGCGAAGGGAGGGGCTGGCGCTCGGTCGACCCGCGCCTCCTGGCTTCTGGTGGGTTTGGGCACGGACAGGTGCCGGGCAAGTTAGGCGCTCAAGTTTCGCTGCGTCTAGGCCCGCAGGAGGTTCAGAGGCCCCTGGGCGCGGGGTTGAGGCGGCGGGCGCCGGGCCGACACCTCCGGGGCGCGCGGGCCTGAGCAGCGAATGGGATCGGGGAGGCCCGGCTCAGCGGCGCGGCGGGTCTGGAGTGGCGCGGGTGGGGGCGCCGAGACCTCCGCACCCCTCAGCCCAGCCCCAGGCCCAGCGCGCCGCGCGCGCCGCGCCCTCCCGGTCAATGGGGGTCCTGGAAGCCCCTCGGGCCCCGGGCCCGGCCAGGCGCTGCTGGTCTGGTGTTGGCGGTGTTCGGGGTGGGGGGGCGGGCGGCGTCAGCAGGCTGGAGTCGGTCGCGGGTCGTGCGGCTCAAGTACAGCATGCCCGCGGCGAGAGGTGCGGCCCGTTGGCCCGACCTGCAGGGCAGAAGCGAAGGGAGGCGGCGCAAGGCTCGCGCGCAAGGCTCTTAGGGCGCCCCGATCCGTCCGCCAAGCTAAGCGTCTCAGGCGTATCAGCCTGGATGGGCGACCACCGATCTCGTCTGAGCTTTGCCTCGGAAGCTAAGCCGGGTCGGGCCTGGTTCTCAGGCAATCCCGGGGCTTGCACCGACTCAGCCAGAGCCCGGCCCCCGCCCCACCCCCTGCCTCGGCGTCGTGTAGCATGCGCGTGTGTAGCGCGCGCACAGATAGATGTGCCCAAGCGGGGCATCTATCTTGTTCACTTGCTATGCCCCGTGGGTGGATCTATGCCTGGAAGTCGGACTGCTGGACCATAGGCTACTTCCACTTTTAGTTCCAGCCATTCTTCCTGCATCTCAACCTGGTTTACC